>NW_026512840.1:0-37500 GCF_027579735.1 Bombina bombina
GTTGTTAATATAGTCCTCAGGTGACTTTCAAATAGACCATTTCTGTTCAATAACATGTTCTATTGGCTTAGTCATTATACTTTTGTTTTACTTTAGAGATTACAACTATAATCATTGCTCTGTTATAAATCACTTTTCATAGTAGAAAATCAACGAGTAACCTTTATTCTAGGTTTACAAGGATATCTTTGATGCTTACAGGGACAAAAAAGTGGGCAGTCCTATTATATGGTCCATGTTGTCTAACAGGTATATTTTACAGAAGTGTTATTTTACCTGTATGCTCTATTTTTCTTGCATGTCCTTAATAAAAAATAATTTAAAATAAAATTAAAAAATCAGCAAAGTGAGCAAGCCAAAGTTTGTCTGAAAATTTCAGTAGGCCCAATACAGAAGGTCCCGACAACAACCAAAACGAGAGAAACCCTCTCTAAAGTGTTCTAAAAATAAAACATAGAGGAGGAACAACTATTTCCCCAAAAACACTATCTTCAAGTAGAAAAAGATAAGGAGAGAGTATATAGACACTCTTCTAATAGAAGAGATAGCCAAAAGGAACAAAAACTGAATAAAAGCATGACAATCAGAAAGATAAGCAATCTTCCTAATAAAAAAAACTGAAAAAAAGCAGAAAACTGTCCTTTCAATAGACTAGGGGGTTGATCCGATATAAATCGTCGCCCGCAAAAGCCGGCGATGCCAATATTTACGCTGATTTGGTATCCTATATACGGCGTAACCTAGAAGTTACGCGCGTATATTTCTGCCATCGCCCGTAGTTTTTTGGGCCATAGGCAGGTATACCAAACCAGCGCAGTTTGGTATTCAATATGCAGCGTAAGGACTTACGTGGCGAAAATGGAGAAAACTTACTCCATTTTCACCTCGCCACAAAAAGCAGCCGTAAGAAGCCTTACGCTGACTATTGGAGCCCCGTAACTCCCTAAACTAACTAGAAAATAAACCTAACACCTAACGCATGCGCAATGTCTATCTCCCTGTCAACCGCGATCTTCTAAAATAAACCTAACACCTAACGCATGCGCAATGTCTATCTCCCTGTCAACCGCGATCTGCTAAATAAAACCTAACGCATGCGCAATGTCTATCTACCTGTCAACCGCGATCCCCCCCCCCGAAATCCCTAATAAAGTTATTAACCCCTAAACCGCCGCTCCCGGACCCCGCCGCCATCTACATAAACTAACCCCCTACTGTGAGCCCCTAAAACCGCCGCCATCTACCTTATCTATCCCCTAATCTGACCCTTTACACCGCCGCCACCTATATAAAAATTATTAACCCCTAATCTAATCCCCCTATACCGCCGCCAGCTATATTAATATTATTAACCCCTAATGTAAGCCCCTTACACCGCCGCCATCTCTATTAAAATGATTAACCCCTAATTTAATCTACCTACCCCGCCGCCAGCTATATTATCTATATTAACCCTAAGTATATTATAGTTAATATAGGTATTACATTATATATATTAACTATATTAACCCTAATTATATTAGGGTTAATATAGTTAATATAGTTACTATAGTATTTATATTAACTATATTAACTCTATCTAACCCTAACTAAATTTATATTAAATTAATCTAATTCATTTATAAACTAAAATATTCCTATTTAAATCTAAATACTTACCTATAAAATAAACCCTAAGATAGCTACAATATAATTAATAATTACATTGTAGCTATGTTAGGGTTAATATTTATTTTACAGGTAAATTGTTAATTATTTTAACTAGGTATAATAGATATTAAATAGTTATTAACTGTTTAATATCTACCTAGTTAAAATAATTACCCAATTACCTGAAAAATAAATCCTAACTAAGTTATAAATACACCTACACTATCAATAAATTTAATAAACTACAAACATCTATCTAAAAATACAATTAAATTACCTAAACTAAATTACAAAAAAAAACAAACACTAAATTACAAAAAATAAAAAAAAGATTACAAGATTTTTAAGCTAATTACACCTATTCTAAGCCCCCTAATAAAATAATAAACCCCCAAAATAAAAAAAATTCCCTGCCCTATTCTAAATTAAACAAATTTCAAAGCTCTTTACCTTACCAGCCCTTAAAAGGGCCTTTTGTGGGGCATGCCCCAAAGAATTCAGCTCTTTTGCATACAACAAATACAATCCCCCCACCCCATTACAACCCACCACCCACATACCCCTATTCTAAAACCACCCAAACCCCCCTTAAAAAAGCCTAACACTACCCCCCTGAAGATCTCCCTACCTTGTCTTCACCACACCGGGCCGAACTCCTGATCCGATCCGGGCGATGTCTTCCTCCAAGCGGCAAAGAAGAATTCTTCCTCCGGCGACGTCTTCCTCCAAGCGGCAAAGAAGAATTCTTCCTCCGGCGACGTCTTCCTCCAAGCGGCAGCAAAGTCTTCATTCTTCCGGCGGCATCTTCAATCTTCTTTCTTCGCTCCGCCGCCGCGGAGCATCCATCCCGGCCGACTGCTGTACTACGAATGAGGTACCTTTAAATGATGTCATCCAAGATGGCGTCCGCCGAATTCCGATTGGCTGATAGGATTCTATCAGCCAATCGGAATTAAGTTAGAAAAATCTGATTGGCTGATTGAATCAGCCAATCAGATTCAAGTTCAATCCGATTGGCTGATCCAATCAGCCAATCAGATTGAGCTCGCATTCTATTGGCTGATCGGAACAGCCAATAGAATGCGAGCTCAATCTGATTGGCTGATTGGATCAGCCAATCGGATTGAACTTGAATCTGATTGGCTGATTCAATCAGCCAATCAGATTTTTCTAACTTAATTCCGATTGGCTGATAGAATCCTATCAGCCAATCGGAATTCGGTTGGTAAAGGTAAAGAGCTTTGAAATTTGTTTAATTTAGAATAGGGCAGGGAATTTTTTTTATTTTGGGGGTTTATTATTTTATTAGGGGGCTTAGAATAGGTGTAATTAGCTTAAAAATCTTGTAATCTTTTTTTTATTTTTTGTAATTTAGTGTTTGTTTTTTTTTGTAATTTAGTTTAGGTAATTTAATTGTATTTTTAGATAGATGTTTGTAGTTTATTAAATTTATTGATAGTGTAGGTGTATTTATAACTTAGGTTAGGATTTATTTTACAGGTAATTGGGTAATTATTTTAACTAGGTAGATATTAAATAGTTAATAACTATTTAATATCTATTATACCTAGTTAAAATAATTAACAATTTACCTGTAAAATAAATATTAACCCTAACATAGCTACAATGTAATTATTAATTATATTGTAGCTATCTTAGGGTTTATTTTATAGGTAAGTATTTAGATAGGAATATTTTAGTTTATAAATGAATTAGATTAATTTAATATAAATTTAGTTAGGGGTGTTAGGGTTAGATAGAGTTAATATAGTTAATATAAATACTATAGTAACTATATTAACCCTAATATAATTAGGGTTAATATAGTTAATATATATAATGTAATAACTATATTAACTATAATATACTTAGGGTTAATATAGATAATATAGCTGGCGGCGGGGTAGGTAGATTAAATTAGGGGTTAATCATTTTAATAGAGATGGCGGCGGTGTAAGGGGCTTACATTAGGGGTTAATAATTTTAATATAGATGGCGGCGGTGTTAGGGGCTCACTTTAGGGGGTTATAGATATAATATAGCTGGCGGCGGGGTACGGGAGCGGCGGTTTAGGGGTTAATAACTTTATTAGGTTGCGGCGGGGTACGGGAGCGGCGGTTTAGGGGTTAATAGCTTTTTTATTGTTAGGCTAGTGAGGGGGGGATAGCGGATAGAGGGTTAGACAGTGCGGGCTATGTTAGGGAGGCGTGTTAGACAGTGCGGGCTATGTTAGGGAGGCGTGTTAGACAGTGCGGGCTATGTTAGGGAGGTGTGTTAGACAGTGCGGGCTATGTTAGGGAGGCGTGTTAGACGTGTCGGGCTATGTTTAGACAGTGCGGGTGTTTTAGACTTTAGTCAGGTTTTATAGGCGCCGGCAGTTTCTAACGTGCCGCAAGTCACTGGCGACGCCAGAAATTTGTACTTGCGCAGATTTCTGGACATCGCTGGTTTGTCAGACTTACGGCACGTTAGCATCTGACGGCGACCTATATGGGATAGCTCGAGTTGCGAGCTGAAACTGCGGGCGACGCCGGTTCCCTCGCTTGCGCCGCAAACTGCGATCTATATCGGATCGCGCCCTAGGAGAGAAGGCCTTATCCAAACCAATCTGCACAAAAAAAATTCTGAAAGAATAGCAAAAGCCATAAGCTAAAACATCAATGAATAAAATGTTCTAACAGACCCTATAAAGAAACATTCCTAGACACAAGCTTCCGAGTCTGAAAAAGAGACAACCATTGACTCTGAAAAGCCCCTATGCTTAAAAATCAAGTCACTTAAACCCCATGCCATCAGGCTTAGAAATGTAAGATCTGAAAGGAAAAAATAGTCTTAAACAAAAGAAGCCCAGGCTGCTGATCATCTAAAGCAGATCTACACAAAATAAAACTCAAAGGCCAGACTGGAGCAATGAGAAGGACTGAAAATGATTCTTGCCTGACTCTGGGAATAGGAAACAAAGGAAGAAACACAAACAAACAGAAAGATCAAAAAGCTACTAAAGCATCCACAAATTGTGCCCAAGGATCCCCTGACCTCGCAAGGTGCCTGGGAAGTTTAGCCGAGAGGCTAACAGATGTATCTCTGGGAGACCCCAAAAATCCATAATCTGTTTGAAAACAACAGTCTGGTGGAGAGACCATACACCTAAACACAAAAACTGCCAACGAAGAAATACAGACAATAACTGGCTTTTGCCTAAAAGAGAAAACCAAACACATTCCTCATGGCTAGGAAACTAAATTTCAAGAATATTACTGGCAACCTAGTCTCCCAAGAAGCCCAACCCCCTTGTATTTGTAGAGACACCCAGACAGTTCCCCATCTAAATAAAACAAAGAACCCTCTGCATAATGAGCCAATGTTTCAGCCACCAAGAAAGACACATTCCTGTTCTAAAAACCAGACCAAAATTAGCTGAGAAGGATCCCTGCATCACAGGCAAAGCATACAAAGCTTAAAAAGAACACATAGAAAATGGACAAAACAGAGAACCATTAGATGTTACAATCAAAACCAAATACCCCCATACAAAAAACAGCTGAGGGAAAATTAAGAAACTGAATAATTAAGCTAGTTAAAATCAGCTTCAGCCTTCTATAAACAGACGGAAAAAATCTAATGGATACTGAATCCATACGATACCCCAGAAAAGAACCCTTGTCTGAAGAATAAAGGAAAACCTTGGAAAGAATGATCTTCCAACCATGCTGTTGAAGAAACAACAACAACAGAATGCTAGAGAAAGAATCTGTTAAAGCGACAGTCAGGTCAAAATTAAACTTTCATGATACAGACAGGGCATGCAATTTTAAACAACTTTCTAATGTACTTTTATCATTAAACCTGCTTTGTTCCTTTGGTATTCGTTGTTGAAGTTAATCCTAGGTAGCCTCATATGCTAAATTCTAAACCCTTGAAGGTCACCTCTTATCTCAGTGCATTTTGATAGTTTTTCACAGCTAGACAATGCTAGTTCGTGTGTGCCATATAGATACACATTGTGCTCACTTCAGTGGAGTTATTTATGAGTCAGCAATGATTGGCTAAAATGCAAGTCTGTCAAAAGAACTGAGACTTAGATACAAGGTTATCACAGAGGTAAAAAGTGTATTAATATAACCGTGTGGGTTATGCAAAACTGGGAATGGTTAATAAAGGGATTATCTATCTTTTTAAAACAACAAAAATTCTGGGAGTAGACAGTCCCTTTAAATAAAATAAGAACTGAACAGAAAAACACTGCAACACCCAGAGTTTTGTTCTAGACAAAAGGGCACCAAAAATCGGCAAAAAAAAAGTCTAGGAACTGTAGCAAAACCAAATGATAAAGCAATAAACTGTTAATGCTTGTCCAAAAAAAGACATCTCAGAAACTGATAATGTTCTTAATGAAAAAGAACATACAAATAAGTGACCCTTATTCCAACAATGGAACTGGAATACCCACAAGCAAAAGTTAAAATAGGAGATGTCCTGGCCATTAAAGCCTAATCCAAATATAACTTAGAAACTAGTTTTATCTGGCTTTATCTAGGTCCAAAAGGAACAGTAATATAATCCAAACAATTTCTTTCACCAAAAATAAAGAGTTAAAGGGGTATATTTAACATAGTGCGAGCGGACATGAAACTATGTAGCGTATCATGTCTGCTGCACATCGATAAATGATAAATTTATCATTGCACTAGCAGTTCTTGTGAACTGCTGGTGCAATGCCGCCCCTTACAGATTCGCAGCCAATCGTCCACTAGCAGGGGGTGTCAATCAACCCGATCGAATAATTTCTGTCCGCAGCCTCAGAGCAGGCGGACAAGTTATAGAGCAGCGGTCGCCGGAAACAAGGGGCTTCAAGCTCCATACGGAGCTTGATAAATCGACCCCAAAGTCTAGATTAAAAACACCATAACAGCAAACAACCATACAATTATTATAAAATAACTGCCAAGGATATATTTCTGACTATAGTTAAAATAATGACAGAAACAGCAACACAAATAAATGGATTAGCACAATTAAGAAAACCCAAAAAGTCCAGAAAATGTAAACTAGCAGAATCAAACAAAAACTGCTCAGAAAGACTATAAAACTAAAGCAGCAGAAACATCAGCAACAAGGCAAGCTGATCAAAATAAACAGCCTGCTTACAGAAAATGCCCTTCTATATAAGGACTCCAACTTTAAATACAAAAGGTTCATACACAAGGTACTATTTACCAGGGAAAAAGTAATCCTAAAGTACAATAAACAAAGGCAGGTAAGACATATAAAAATAAAAAAAAATTGCAGAAGGATAAAAAGAATTATCTGACTTAGACCATTCCCTGGAAACCTTCTTAAAAACAATGACAGGGAATAAAACCTCAGTGGATTAAAACACAAATTAAACAATAAAATCTAAGGAAAAAAAGAGGACATAACCTCCACAGGTTCCCACCCGCCTCACTCCTATGTTAAATTGTTAATAAACATAGGCCACAAAAAATATGCTGGAGGCGATACCTCAACTTAGCAATAAACACAATTATTATTGGAAGGAAAGTGTTCAGAGGACACAAGGATGCTTGTATACAATAAACATCTTAAACAACAGCTACCCAAGTAGGATTAGGGACACGATCAGAAGACTTCATTATAATAAATAATATGATATCAAATTCATATCCCCAAAGAGAGAATTCTCTAAGTAAGGGAGACACAAATTTAGGGATAGAAACAAGAAACTAAATTTAAGCATAAAACTACAAAAAGTGATTAAGTATAAATAATAATAATAAATAATTATATTCCCCATAAGAATGTACCTTTGGAAGCAAGAACAGTATTAAATTGGTCTTAATCCATCAGAACATAAAAATTGCTGGGGGAAATATCTCAGCTTACATATAATAACATATTTAACACTGGTTATAAAAGTGTTTAGATACTTTAGCATCCAAAGTAGGACAGAATCAGATGTTTCCAGAATAAAAATTATGATAAATATCCCAAAAAGAAAGAGCTGTAAAAGAGAGGGATTACATTATCCCTCCTAAGAAACTTTACATCAAAACACGATGCTCCAACTTTAGGAGGAAAAATGCGCCAAAAACTAGCGCACACGTGAGCGCACACATAGGCATCAAAAAATAAAAAAATAAAAATGTATGCTTACCTGATAAATTTATTTTATTCTTGACACAGTGAGACCATGGATCATCAATTACTGTTGGGAATATCACTCCTAGCCAGCAGGAGGAGGCAAAGTGCACCACAGCAAAGCTGTTAAGTATCACTTCCCTTCCCACAACCCCCAGTCATTCGACCGAAGGAAACGGAGAGAAAGGAAATAACACAAGGTGCAGAGGTGCGTGAGGTTTATATAATAAAACTGTCTGAAAAAACAGGGAGGGCCGTGGACTCACCGTGTCAAGAAAGACAGAAATTTATCAGGTAAGCATAAATTTTGTTTTCTTTCTTAAGACACAGTGAGTCCACAGATCATCAATTACTGTTGGGAATCAATACCCAAGATAAGAGGACACAGATGATAAGGGAGGGCAAGACAGGTAACCTAAACAGAAGGTACCACTGCCTGCAGAACCTTTCTCCCAAAAAAAAACCTCAGCCGAGACAAAAGTATCAATTTTTTAGAATTTAGAAAAAGTGTGTAATGAAGACCAAGCTACAGCCTTACAAATCTGTTCTACAGAGGCCTCATTCTTGAAGGCCCAAGAAGAAGACACTGCCCTAGTGGAATGAACTGAAATTCTCTCAGGAGGCTGCTGTCCAGCAGTCTCAAAAGCCATACGAATAAACTTCGCAACCAGAGAGAAATAGAAACGGCAGCAACTTTCTGGCCTTTACATTTACCAGAAAAACAACAAACAATGCAGAAGACTGAGGAAATCCTTTGCAGCCTGCAGATAGAATTTAAGAGCCTGCACAACATCTAAGTTGTGCAACCACACTCCTTACGAAAAGAATGATTAGGACAGAGAGAGGGAACAACAATTTCCTGATTAATAGTTCTGTCCGAAACAACCTAGGAAGAAAACCAAACTTGGTACGGAGAAGTTCCTTATCTGCATGAAATATGAGATAAGAAGCATCACCCTGCAAAGTTGAGAGTTCAGAAACTCTCTGAGCAGAAGAAATAGCAGTAAGAAACAAAACCTTCCAAGATAATATCTATGGAATGCATATGCTCAAACGGAGCCAGGTGAAAAACCTTAATAACAAAGGTAAAGCTCTAAGGTGGAGCAACTCAAAAGGTCTCAAAAGGAACCGAGCAAACTATATCCGTGAAAGCCACCATTGACCCAATTACCTCCATGCATTGGGCCACTGATGGCCGTGTCCCCGACTGAAGTGACAGGCAAGCAGACAGAATCTTGGCTCTTCTGACCTCTATCAGAAAAATGTTCATACATAGAGAATCTATAACGGTTCCTAAGAAGGTCAATCTTGTAGTCGGAACAAGAGACCTTTTCCCTAGATTGATCTTCCAACCGTGGGAACGAGAAAGCGGCAACAAAATCTTGTGTGAGATTCTGCTAGTTGCGTGAATGGTGCCTGAACCATATATTGTTCAGAAAGACTCCCATGAATACCCCAAGACCTAAAAATCTTTCTATGAAGAAGCAACTCAAAAACTTGAGATGATCCCTATTATGGGAACAAAGTACACATCCATCCGGACTATGTTTGTTATGAACAGGCCCTCTGGAACCAAAGGGGATGGATACCACTGAAGGCCAGAACCTTTTTTATAACCTTTTTTAGTAATAGTTGTTATTATTACCCAATTTAATGAAGGACTGAGTCGACCCTGTCAGGATTTGAATCTGTGACCTTAGATCTTTTAAACACCTAGATCGCGTTCCCAGACTGGGACTGGAACTATCACTCCCAGAGAGGAAAATCCTGAACCCAGTTCAAGAAATGCCTCTTATCATACCTAGAATGCAGATATTCTAGAGGGAGAAAACTGCCCCTGGGAGGAATTTTTAGATTGGGCTAAATTAGGTTAGGTTCGAAGATATGACCCTACAGAAAAAAAGGAAAAGAAAAGCTTTTCTTTTAGTCTTACCCTCTTGATGTGTGGTCCGAAAGTCAGAGGATAATACTGTCAGACCAAGTCCAAACAAGGTCTCATCCTTGAAACAAAATGCCAGAAGCGTGGACTTGGAGGAAACAAATATTGAACCTGCAACAGCAGAATTAAAAACCCTATGCTGTACCGCGAAACCACAAGTAGGCTTCTCAGCTGACCAAGATGTCAGCCACAATGCTCGGCGGACTAGCACAGCAAGTCTAATAAGACAAGGCATTGCTCTAAATGAACAAATAGACCTCCAGCTTCATATCCAAGGATCCATAAAGGAGCAGCTACTCCAAAGGGATCAAAGTTCCTGAACTGTAGGAGACAACTCCCTTCTGCTTAGGACACCGTGCATTTTAATGGAGACAGCGACAGAAAATCATTTAAATGACGGTAGACATGAAGAAGGTATCGCTGATTCGCCTAGTCCTGTGCAAAATCCAAGGTACATTTAGAAACACTTCCTCATAGGAAGAAGCATCATAGAAATGGCAAATTCACCAATTTTCAAAGGTTGACAATGACAGGGGTATCAATGTCGTCCAAGTAGCCAAAAACCTCCTTTAACAGTACACGAGGTGTGCAAGCATACATCTGAAGGAGACCACTTCAGCGTCAGATGAAGGAATTAAACTGTCCAAATCTGAGATTTTACACACAGAAACTATCGGCGAATTCAGAGAGCGCAACCGTGTAGCAGAATGAGGAACAGAAACCTTACTATCTGAATCCTTTAAATGTCCTCTTGCGATTTCCCTGAAGGATAGAAAAAGCAGATAAAGCCGCAGATACTGCAGAGGATACCTGAGCTGCAAAATCTGCAGGCAAAAACACTCCTCCAGGAGATTGAGAGGAACCGCAGGGCACTGCATGTGAAGTCATAAAGGTTTGGGACGTTAAGGAAAAAACTGTGGCATTGCCTAGACAGTATCATCCTGAGTGACATAGGGCTCAGAGAAAATAAAGGAAGTTTCCTTTAAGTTTTTCATTAATACTCTATAATGCAGGTCAGAACAGACTTGTCCATAGGAGCAACCATTAAACTCCAAGAACAAACACAAAAGAAACAATAAAAAATTGTTTTGTCAGTTTAAAATATATAAAGAATGTCTAGAACTAAAGCAGTAAAAGAAATGCTTACAGTATAGATTAAGCATCCATAAAATATACAAACTGTCACTTTAAGGAGTTTAATCAAACTACCCATAACATATATAAGGACTTAATATACTATATTGTCACATTAAGGGCTTTTGGGAGATGGTAAAAATGTTACTGTATCCCCTAGATAAAAGGAAGTTTCCTTTACTACATATGCCGTAGCACACAGGGACAGAAACCCTCACTTCTTCGATCACGGAGAAAGGAGGTAGGGTCACGTGACCAAGAGCAGAGCGCAGTGAAAATGGCGGGGCCACTTCATACCTGAGTAAGGAAGAATGTGGAGCAACATGGTGCCTGAAACTCTAGAGGGAGCGAACATGAAAAACATAATTTATGTAAGAACTTACCTGATAAATTCATTTCTTTCATATTAGCAAGAGTCCATGAGCTAGTGACGTATGGGATATACATTCCTACCAGGAGGGGCAAAGTTTCCCAAACCTCAAAATGCCTATAAATACACCCCTCACCACACCCACAATTCAGTTTAACGAATAGCCAAGAAGTGGGGTGATAAAAAAGTGCGAAAGCATATAAAATAAGGAATTGGAATAATTGTGCTTTATACAAAATCATAACCACCACAAAAAAAGGGCGGGCCTCATGGACTCTTGCTAATATGAAAGAAATGAATTTATCAGGTAAGTTCTTACATAAATTATGTTTTCTTTCATGTAATTAGCAAGAGTCCATGAGCTAGTGACGTATGGGATAATGACTACCCAAGATGTGGATCTTTCCACACAAGAGTCACTAGAGAGGGAGGGATAAAATAAAGACAGCCAATTCCTGCTGAAAATAATCCACACCCAAAATAAAGTTTAACGAAAAACATAAGCAGAAGATTCAAACTGAAACCGCTGCCTGAAGTACTTTTCTACCAAAAACTGCTTCAGAAGAAGAAAATACATCAAAATGGTAGAATTTAGTAAAAGTATGCAAAGAGGACCAAGTTGCTGCTTTGCATATCTGGTCAACCGAAGCTTCATTCTTAAACGCCCAGGAAGTAGAAACTGACCTAGTAGAATGAGCTGTAATCCTATGAGGCGGAGTTTTACCCGACTCAACATAGGCAAGATGAATTAAAGATTTCAACCAAGATGCCAAAGAAATGGCAGAAGCTTTCTGGCCTTTTCTAGAACCGGAAAAGATAACAAATAGACTAGAAGTCTTACGGAAAGATTTCGTAGCTTCAACATAATATTTCAAAGCTCTAACAACATCCAAAGAATGCAACGATTTCTCCTTAGAATTCTTAGGATTAGGACATAATGAAGGAACCACAATTTCCCTACTAATGTTGTTGGAATTCACAACTTTAGGTAAAAATTCAAAAGAAGTTCGCAACACCGCCTTATCCTGATGAAAAATCAGAAAAGGAGACTCACAAGAAAGAGCAGATAATTCAGAAACTCTTCTAGCAGAAGAGATGGCCAAAAGGAACAAAACTTTCCAAGAAAGTAATTTAATGTCCAATGAATGCATAGGTTCAAACGGAGAAGCTTGAAGAGCTCCCAGAACCAAATTCAAACTCCAAGGAGGAGAAATTGACTAAATGACAGGTTTTATACGTACCAAAGCTTGTACAAAACAATGAATATCAGGAAGAATAGCAATCTTTCTATGAAAAAGAACTGAAAGAGCAGAGATTTGTCCTTTCAAAGAACTTGCGGACAAACCCTTATCTAAACCATCCTGAAGAAACTGTAAAATTCTCGGTATTCTAAAAGAATGCCAAGAAAAATGATGAGAAAGACACCAAGAAATATAAGTCTTCCAGACTCTATAATAAATCTCTCGAGATACAGATTTACGAGCCTGTAACATAGTAGTAATGACAGAGTCAGAGAAACCTCTTTGACCAAGAATCAAGCGTTCAATCTCCATACCTTTAAATTTAAGGATTTCAGATCCTGATGGAAAAAGGGACCTTGTGACAGAAGGTCTGGTCGTAACGGAAGAGTCCACGGTTGGCAGGAGGCCATCCGGACAAGATCCGCATACCAAAACCTGTGAGGCCATGCCGGAGCTACCAGCAGAACAAACGAGCATTCCTTCAGAATCTTGGAGATTACTCTTGGAAGAAGAACTAGAGGCGGAAAGATATAGGCAGGATGATACTTCCAAGGAAGTGATAATGCATCCACTGCCTCCGCCTGAGGATCCCGGGATCTGGACAGATACCTGGGAAGTTTCTTGTTTAGATGGGACGCCATCAGATCTATTTCTGGAAGTTCCCACATTTGAACAATCTGAAGAAATACCTCTGGGTGAAGAGACCATTCGCCCGGATGCAACGTTTGGCGACTGAGATAATCCGCTTCCCAATTGTCTATACCTGGGATATGAACCGCAGAGATTAGACAGGAGCTGGATTCCGCCCAAACCAAAATTCGAGATACTTCTTTCATAGCCAGAGGACTGTGAGTCCCTCCTTGATGATTGATGTATGCCACAGTTGTGACATTGTCTGTCTGAAAACAAATGAACGATTCTCTCTTCAGAAGAGGCCAAAACTGAAGAGCTCTGAAAATTGCACGGAGTTCCAAAATATTGATCGGAAATCTCACCTCCTGAGATTCCCAAACTCCTTGTGCTGTCAGAGATCCCCACACAGCTCCCCAACCCGAGAGACTTGCATCTGTTGAAATTACAGTCCAGGTCGGAAGCACAAAAGAAGCCCCCTGAATTAAACGATGGTGATCTGTCCACCATGTTAGAGAGTGTCGAACAATCGGTTTTAAAGATATTGTTTGAGATATCTTCGTGTAATCCTTGCACCATTGCTTCAGCATACAGAGCTGAAGAGGTCGCATGTGAAAACGAGCAAAGGGGATCGCGTCCGATGCAGCAGTCATAAGACCTAGAATTTCCATGCATAAGGCTACCGAAGGGAATGATTGTGACTGAAGGTTTCGACAAGCTGCAATCAATTTTAGACGTCTCTTGTCTGTTAAAGACAGAGTCATGGACACTGAATCCATCTGGAAACCCAGAAAGGTTACCCTTGTCTGAGGAATCAAAGAACTTTTTGGTAAATTGATCCTCCAACCATGATCTTGAAGAAACAACACAAGTCAATTCGTATGAGATTCTGCTAAATGAAAAGACTGAGCAAGTACCAAGATATCGTCCAAATAAGGAAATACCACAATACCCTGTTCTCTGATTACAGACAGAAGGGCACCGAGAACCTTTGAAAAAATTCTTGGAGCTGTCGCTAGGCCAAACGGCAGAGCCACAAACTGGTAATGCTTGTCCAGAAAAGAGAATCTCAGGAACTGATAATGATCTGGATGAATCGGAATATGCAGATATGCATCCTGTAAATCTATTGTGGACATATAATTCCCTTGCTGAACAAAAGGCAAGATAGTCCTTACAGTTACCATTTTGAACGTTGGTATTCGTACATAACGATTCAATATTTTTAGATCCAGAACTGGTCTGAAGGAGTTCTCCTTCTTTGGTACAATGAAGAGATTTGAATAAAACCCCATCCCCTGTTCCAGAACTGGAACTGGCATAATTACTCCAGTCAACTCTAGATCTGAAACATATTTCAGAAATGCCTGAGCTTTTACTGGATTTACTGGGACACGGGAAAGAAAAAATCTCTTTGCAGGAGGTCTCATCTTGAAACCAATCCTGTACCCTTCCGAAACAATGTTCTGAATCCAAAGATTGTGAACAGAATTGATCCAAATTTCTTTGAAAAAACGTAACCTGCCCCCTACCAGCTGAGCTGGAATGAGGGCCGCACCTTCATGTGGACTTAGAAGCAGGCTTTGCCTTTCTAGCTGGCTTGGATTTATTCCAGACTGGAGATGGTTTCCAAACTGAAACTGCTCCTGAGGATGAAGGATCAGGCTTTTGTTCTTTGTTGAAACGAAAGGAACGAAAACGATTATTAGCCCTACTTTTACCTTTAGATTTTTTATCCTGTGGTAAAAAAGTTCCTTTCCCACCAGTAACAGTTGAAATGATGGAATCCAACTGAGAACCAAATAATTTGTTACCCTGGAAAGAAATAGAAAGTAAAGTTGATTTAGAAGCCATATCAGCATTCCAAGTTTTAAGCCATAAAGCTCTTCTAGCTAAAATAGCTAGAGACATAAACCTGACATCAACTCTGATAATATCAAAAATGGCATCACAGATAAAATTATTAGCATGCTATAGAAGAATAATAATATCATGAGAATCACGATGTGTTACTTGTTGCGCTAAAGTTTCCAACCAAAAAGTTGAAGCTGCAGCAACATCAGCCAAAGATATAGCAGGTCTAAGAAGATTACCTGAACACAGATAAGCTTTTCTTAGAAAGGACTCAATTTTCCTATCTAGAGGATCCTTAAACGAAGTACCATCTGACGGAGGAATAGTAGTACGTTTAGCAAGGGTAGAAATAGCCCCATCAACTTTAGGGATTTTGTCCCAAAATTCCAATCTGTCAGACGGCACAGGATATAAATGCTTAAAACGTTTAGAAGGAGTAAATGAATTACCCAATTTATCCCATTCTTTGGAAATTACTGCAGAAATAGCATTAGGAACAGGAAAAACTTCTGGAATAACCACAGGAGCTTTAAATACCTTATCCAAACGTTTAGAATTAGTATCAGGAGGACCAGAATCCTCTATTTCTAAAGCAATTAGTACTTCTTTAAGTAAAGAACGAATAAATTCCATTTTAAATAAATATGAAGATTTATCAGCATCAACCTCAGAGACAGAATCCTCTGAACCAGAGGAGTCATCAGAATCAGAATGATGATGTTCATTTAAAAATTCATCTGTAGGGAGAGAAGTTTTAAAAGATTTTTTACGTTTACTAGAAGGAGAAATAACAGACATAGCCTTCTTTATGGATTCAGAAACAAAATCTCTTATATTATCAGGAACATTCTGCACCTTAGATGTTGAAGGAACTGCAACAGGCAATGGTACTTTACTAAAGGAAATATTATCTGCTTTAACAAGTTTGTCATGACAATCAATACAAACAACAGCTGGAGAAATGGCTACCAAAAGTTTACAGCAGATGCACTTAGCTTTGGTAGATTCAGTACTTGACAGCGATTTTCCTGTAGTATCTTCTGACTCAGATGCAACGTGAGACATCTTGCAATATGTAAGAGAAAAAACAACATATATATAAAGCAAAATTGATCAAATTCCTTAAATGACAGTTTCAGGAATGGGAAAAAATGCCAAGAACAAGCCTCTAGCAACCAGAAGCAATAAAAAATGAGACTTAAATAATTGAGGAGACTAAAGCGACGCCCATATTATTTGGCGCCTAAATGCTTTTGGCGCCAAAATGACGCCATATCCGGAACGCCGACATTTTTGGCGCGAAATAACGTCAAAAAATGACGTAACTTCCGGCGACACGTATGACGCCGGAAACGGAAATAGAATTTTGCGCCAAAAAAATCCGCGCCAAAAATGACGAAATAAAAAAGAGGCATTTTCAGCCCCCGCGAGCCTAATAGCCCACCGGGAAGAGTCAAATTTTTGAAGGTAAGAAAAAATGAATAAATCAAAAAATGCATTATCCCAAATATGAAACTGACTGTCTGAAAATAAGGAAAGTTGAACATTCTGAGTCAAGGCAAATAAATGTTTGAATACATATATTTAGAACTTTATAAACAAAGTGCCCAACCATAGCTTGGAGTGTCACAGAAAATAAGACTTACTTACCCCAGGACACTCATCTACATATAGCAGATAGCCAAACCAGTACTGAAACGAGAATCAGCAGAGGTAATGGTATATATAAGAGTATATCGTCGATCTGAAAAGGGAGGTAAGAGATGAATCTCTACGACCGATAACAGAGAACCTATGAAATAGACCCCGTAGAAGGAGATCACTGTATTCTAATAGGCAATACTCTTCTCACATCCCTCTGACATTCACTGCACGCTGAGAGGAAAACCGGGCTCCAACTTGCTGCGGAGCGCATATCAACGTAGAATCTAGCACAAACTTACTTCACCACCTCCATCGGAGGCAAAGTTTGTAAAACTGAATTGTGGGTGTGGTGAGGGGTGTATTTATAGGCATTTTGAGGTTTGGGAAACTTTGCCCCTCCTGGTAGGAATGTATATCCCATACGTCACTAGCTCATGGACTCTTGCTAATTACATGAAAGAAACCTAGATCTCAGGTTCAGAGACAAAAACGGAGCACTAAGCTCTCTCAACAGACAGACAACACCATCGACACCGCTCCAACTAGGAATGGAAAAGTCAGGAGGGAGAGACAAATCGGCCTGAGGAGTAAGCAGTGCTTAATAAAGCGCGCGCTTCCAGCCGATAGTGAAAAACAAACCTCTCCCTGACTAGGGAATTCCATAAAAGACAAGTCTGCAAAAAATAAATAATAAAATTCATATCTATTTTCTAATAATACACTTTAAAGAAAAAGAAAATTTATGCTTACCTGATAAATTTATTTCTTTTTAGACACGATGAGTCCACGGATCATCATCCTTACTTGTGGGATATCGCCTCCTGGTCAGCAGGAGGAGGCAAAGAGCACCACAGCAGAGCTGTTAAATAGCTCCTCCCTTCCCTCCCACTCCAGTCATTCGACCGAAGTTAGGAAGAGAAAGGAAAAGCCAAGGTTCAGAGGTGTCTGAAGTTTACAAAAAAGGAAATTTATGCTTACCTGATAAATTTATTTCTTTTACGATATGACGAGTCCACGGATTTCATCCTTACTTATGGGATTACGCCTCCTGGTCAGCAGGAGGAGTCAAAGAGCACCACAGCAGAGCTGTATATATAGCTCCTCCCTTCCCTCCCACTCCAGTCATTCGACCGAAGTTAGGAAGAGAAAGGAAAAGCCAAGGTGCAGAGGTGACTGAAGTTTAACAAAAATAAAGACCTGTCTTAGAAAATGACAGGGTGAGCCGTGGACTCGTCATATCGTAGAAGAAATAAATTTATCAGGTAAGCATAAATTTCCTTTTCTTTCACAAGATATGATGAGTTCACGGATTTCATCCTTACTTATGGGATACAATACCAAAGCAATAGGACACTGATGAAAGGGAGGGACAAGACAGGAACCTAAACGGAAGGCACCACTGTTTGAAGAACCTTTCTCCCAAAAACAGCCTCGGACGAGGAAAAGTATCAAATTTGGAAAATTTGGAAAAAGTGTGAAGAGACGACCAAGTTGCAGCCTTGCAAATCTGTTCAACGGAAGCATCATTTTAAAATGCCCATGAGGAAGCCACAGCCCTAGTAGAATAAGCCGTAATTATTTCAGGAGGCTGCTGTCCAGCAGTCTCATATGCCAAACGGATGATACTATACAGCCAAAAAGAAAGAGAGGTAGCCATAGCTTTCTGGCCCCTACGTTTTCCAGAAAAAACAACAAATAATGAAGATGATTGACGAAAATCTTTAGTCGTCTGCAAGTAAATCTTCAGGGCACGGACCACGTCCAAGTTATGTAACAGACGCTCCTTCTTAGGAGAAGGATTAGGACACAAGGAAGGAACAACAATTTCCTGATTAATATTCTTATTAGAAACAACCTTAGGAAGGAAATCCGGTTTAATACGTAAGACCACCTTATCAGAATGGAAAATAAGATAAGGAGAATCACATTGTAAAGCTGAAAGCTCAAACTCTGTGAGCAGAAGAAATAGCAACCAAAAATAAAACTTTCCAAGATAACAACTTAATATCTATGAAATGCATAGGTTCAAACGGAACCCCTTGAAGAACTAAATTCAAACTCCAAGGAGGAGCAATTGGTCTAAACACAGGCCTGATTCTAGTCAGAGCCTGACAAAAAGATTGAACATCTGGAACATCTGACAGACGTTTGTGTAGCAAAATAGACAAAGCAGAAATCTGTCTCTTTAAGGAACTTGCTGACAACCCTTTCTCCAATCCCTCTTGGAGAAAAGATAAAATCCTGGGAATCCTAGCCCTACTCCATGAGTAGCCCTTGGATTCACACCAATAAAGATATTTAAGCCATATCTTATGGTAAATTTTTCTAGTAACAGGCTTACGTGCCTGAATCAAGGTATCAATGACCGAATCAGAGAACCCTCACTTAGATAAAATAAAGCGTGCAATCTCCAGGCAGTCAGCTGCAGAGAAACTAGATTCGGATGATGGAAGGGTCCCTGAATGAGAAGGTCCTGCCTCAATGGAAGCTTCCACGGTGGCAGAGAGGACATGTCCACCAGATCGGCATACCAAGTCCTGCAAGGCCACGCAGGAGCGATGAGAATCACTGAAGCCCTCTCCTGTTTGATCCGAGCAATCACCCAGGGAAGGAAAGCAAGCAGTGGAAACACATAAGCTAGGTTGAATGACTAAGGCACTGCCAAGGCATCTATCAGTTCGGCCTGAGGATCCCTGGACCTGGATCCATATCTCGGGAGCTTGGCATTCTGACGAGATGCCATAAGATCCAGCTCCGGTCTGCCCCATCTGATAATCAGGGTGGCAAAGACCTCCGGATGGAGTTCCCATTCCCCCGGATGAAACGTCTGTCTGCTCAAAAAATCCGCTTCCCAGTTGTCCACTCTTGGGATGTAGATTGCTGACAGATAACAAGAGTGAGCCTCCGCCCACCAAATTATTTTGGATACTTCTGTCATCGCTAAGGAACTCCTTGTTCCTCCCTGATGATTGATGTAAGCCACAGTCGTGATGTTGTCCAACTGAAACCGGATGACTTTGGCCGAAGCCAACTGAGGCCAAGCCTGAAGCGCATTGAATATTGCTCTCAATTCCAGAATACTGATTGGAAGTAGAGACTCCGACAGAGTCCACACAACTTGAGCCTTCAGGGAATTCCAGACTGCACCCCAACCTAGTAGACTGGAGTTCGTTGTCACTATCACCCATGAGGGTCTGCGGAAGCACGTCCCTTGGGACAGATGTTCCGGTGACAACCACCAAAGAAGAGTCTCTTCTCTTGTCTCCTGATCCAGATCTATCTGAGGAGACAAATTTGCATAATCTCCATTCCACTGCCTGAGCATGCTCAGTTGTAGAGGTCTGAGATGAAAACGAGCAATCGGAATGATGTCCATAGCCGCCACCATCAATCCAATTACCTCCATGCACTGAGCCACTGTTAGCCGAGGATTGGCCTGAAGGGTTCGGCATGTATTCAGAATCTTTAACTTTCTGACTTCCGTCAAAAAGATTTTCATGGATATAGAGTCTATTAGAGTTCCCAGGAAAGGAACCCTTGTCTGTGGAATTAATGAACTCTTTTCTAGATTCACCTTCCACCCGTGAGTCCTTAGAAAGGATAGGACAATGTCAGCTGATAAGACGACGCCTGGATCAAAATATCGTCCAGATAAGGCGCCACGCAATGCCCCGTGGTCTGAGAACCGCCAGCAGAGCCCCTAGAACCTTTGTGAAGATCCTGGGTGCCGTGGCCAACCCGAAAGGAAGGGCCACACACTGAAAATGTTTGTCCAGAAAGGCAAACCTCAGGAACTGGTGATGATCTCTGTGAATAGGAATATGAAGATATAGTCCACGGTAGTCATATATTGACCCTCCAGGATCAATAGAAGAATTGTCCGAATAGTCTCCATCTTGAAGGATGGGACTCTGAGAAACTTGTTTAGACTCTTGTGATCTAAAATGGGTTGAAACGTTCCTTATTTTTTTGGAACCACAAAAAGATTTGAGTATAACCCCTGCCCCTGTTCCTGTATTGGAACGGGACAAATTACTCCCATAGTGGAGAGGTCTTTTACACAACGTAAGAACGCCTCTCTTTTTATCTGGTCTACAGACAATCGTGAAAGAAGAAACCTTCCCCTTGGGAAGGAATTTTTTTAACTCTAGTTGATACCCTTGAGACACGATTTCCAGTGTCCAGGGATCCTGAACGTCTCTTATCCAAGCCTGGACAAAGAGAGAAAGTCTGCCCCCTACTAGATCCTGTCCCGGATCGGGGGCCACCCCTTCATGCTGTCTTGGGAGCAGCAGCGGGCTTCTTGGGTTGTTTACCCTTGTTCCAAGCCTGGTTGGGTCTCCAGATGGCTTTGGCTTGAGGAAAGTTCCCTTCCTGTTTAGCGGTAGAGGAAGAGGGGACTCCTTTGAAATTATGAAAGGAATGAAAATTACTCTGTCGTCCCCTTTGCTTAGATGTTTTGTCTTGAGGGAGGAGATGACCCTTACCTCCCGTAATATCAGAAATTATTTCTTTCAAATCAGGCCTGAATAGGGTCTTTCCCTTGAAGGGAATAGCCAAAAGCTTTGATTTAGAGGACACATCCGCAGACCAAGATTTTAACCATAAGGCTCTACGCGCTAAAATGGAAAATCCTGAATTCTTAGCCGCCAATTTGGCTATCTGAAAGGCGGCATCCGTTATAAAAGAATTAGCCAGCTTAAGGGCCTTAATTCTATCCATTATTTCTACTAAATGAGTCTCAGTCTTCAGAGACTCTTCTAGGGAGTCAAACCAAAAGGCAGCCGCAGTTGTGACTGTTACAATGCAGGCCGTTGGTTGTAATAGAAACCCTTGATGAACATATAGCTTTTTTAGAAGACCCTCCAACTTTTTATCCATAGGGTCTTTGAAAGCACAACTGTCCTCTATAGGGATAGTCGTACGCTTAGCCAGGGTAGAGATACCTCCCTCCACCTTAGGGATCGTTTGCGAAAAATCCCGAACGGTGTCAGCTATAGGGTACATCTTCTTAAAGATAGGGGAAGGGGAGAACGGGATACCCGGTCTTTCCCATTCACTTGTAACAATCTCCGAAATTCTCTTGGGAACCGGAAAAACATCTGAATAAGAAGGGACCTCTAAGTATTTGTCCATTTTACATAATTTCTCTGGTGGGACCACAATAAAGTCGCAGTCGTCCAGAGTCATCAAAGCCTCTTGCAGCAGAAGGCGTAGGTGTTCAAGTTTAAATCTGAAGGAAATTACTTTCTACTCTGTCGGGGGTAATGCACTTCCTGAGTCAGACAATTCCCCCTCAGACAGGGCCTACCTACTCCCCAACTCAGAGCCCTGGGAAGGTATTTCAGAGATAGCCATTAAAGCATCAGAAGTCGCAGGGACCGTGTGTAAAACTGGCAACTTAGATAAAACTTCTGTAAGAGTGGAGGACATAACTGCAGCCATATCTTGCAGAGTGAATGAAGTGGATGCAGTTGAAGAACATGGCGTCGCTTGAGTGGGCGTTAAAGGCTGTGACGCTTGGGGAGAAAGTTGCGGCATACCCTGAGTCTCATCAGTCTGAGTAACATCCTTAGGTATATCCTTGTTAAGGAAAATTTGCTCTCTACACTGCAATGCCCTCTCAGTGCAGGAGGGACAAAAAGTAAGTGGGGGTTCCACATTGGCATTTAAACACATGGAACAAGTACTGGCATCAAGATCATCCATAGTGAAAAACAAAATGGTATTCAGATATGTAATATAACTTTAACAAAAACTGTTGCAAAACAAAAATGGCTGTGCCTTTAATAAAAATAAAAAATCCTTTGTTCAGTACACTGTAAAGCCACAACCGTGGCTTTGGAAGATAAAATCGTGTTTTATGTATCCAAAAAGTAAACTAACTTTGAATAGTAACTGCACACTTTGAAAATAAAATAAAATCACAGCTCTGCTGTGGCGCCTACCTGCTCCCTATGACCCAGAGACAAAACGAGCATCCGAGCAGCAGAGTATCTAAACCGCCGGGGATCTACTACCCATGCGGTCCAGACAAGCACCGGAGTCAACTATCTTTCCGACTCCCAGGAAGGCACTGCGCGGCTTCATCCAGCACGCTAAAGAGTGCCCCGCCCATCGTGGGTGTACCAAAACAAAAAACTCCTGGGCGGCTCAGTACTTCAATAATAAAACAAAAATGGAACTGCCGGAAGAATGTTGCACCTAACACAAGTGCCTACTATAAAAAGAGCCAGTCCCCCATACAAATAAAAAACTCCCGGTCTGCATGTAACAAACCCTTGCAGGGAGAAAAACTAGAGCAGAGTTATTGAGTGTAGATAAAAATCCCCAGCGTCAGCCCAAAACATAAGGGGGTTAAATATAGTGCCTTTCTTACTAAAGAACACCCCAGATAACATTATGCCCCAATGATATGAGAGTAGCCCCCCAGAACCATATAAAGTCACAGACATAGGGTAAAAGAGCCAGCTCATAGAGGAAAAACGACAGTCCTTTCTGAGTTACTAAGTGTCACAGAAAGTGGTAGACTGCACATACCTCAATGCTGAGGAACAGCATAATTCGCCCCACACTGCCAGAGGTCATTCTTCTCCTCCAGGAATCTGAGGGAACAAACTGGGCCTTAGATAAAATCTGCTAAGACCATATTCAGCAGGGCAGCACACAGTCTGGGAGTCACAGAGAACACATACTTGAATCTGTACAGGTCCCATTGCTATAACCTTGAGCAAAAATAGTACACACTGGCACCATTTAAAAATAATAAACTCTTGATTGAAGTATCTAAACTAACACCTCACTTTACCTCTTCCTATCACTAACACAGGCAAAGAGAATGACTGGAGTGGGAGGGAAGGGAGGAGCTATATATACAGCTCTGCTGTGGTGCTCTTTGCCTCCTCCTGCTGACCAGGAGGCGTAATCCCATAAGTAAGGATGAAATCCGTGGACTCTTCATATCTTGTAAAAGAAAAGAACACCCTGTCTTAAAAAGAACAGGGCGGACTCATCATGTCTAAAAAGAAACAAATTTATCAGGTAAGCATACATTTTCTTTTCTTTTTAAAGACACAATGAGTCCACGGATCATCATCCTTACTTGTGGGATTACAATACCAAAGCTAGAATACACGGATGATAAGGGAGGGACAAGACAGGGAACCTAAACGGAAGGCACCACTGCTTGAAGAACCTTTCTCCCAAAAACAGCCTCAGCCGAGGCAAAAGTATCAAATTTGTAAAATTTAGAAAAAGTGTGAAGAAAAGACCAAGTTGCAGCCTTGCAAATCTGTTCCACAGAAGCTTCATTTTTGAATGCCCATGAGGAAGGAACCGCCCTAGTGGAATGAGCCGTAATTCTTTCAGGAGGCTGCTGTCCAGCAGTCTCACATGCAAATCGGATGATACTCCTCAACCAAAAAGAAAGAGAGGTAGCCATAGCTTTCTGACCCTTACGTTTTCCAGACAAAATTACAAACAGAGAAGAAGACTGCCGAAAGTCTTTCCTCACTTTACCTCTTCCTATAACTAACTTAGGCAAAGAGAATGACTGGGGTGGGAGGGAAGGGAGGAGCTATTTAAAAGCTCTGCTGTGGTGCTCTTTGCCTCCTCCTGCTGACCAGGAGGCGATATCCCACAAGTAAGGATGATGATCCGTGCACTCATCGTGTCTTTAAAAAGAAAGAGCCTTACACACTGATTAACCCCTTCATTCACCCCTGAAGGAGAAGCAGTCTGTCTCTCATTAAAAGTCACCATAAGTGCCTGCACGCTGCCTAAGAATATCCCAACTAGAGAATATAATGTCCCAATCAAAGTTGCAGAATATGTAAAAGTGCACAATCTCCCATCTTTTTAGAAGATAAAAGGCACTTACCTGCAATCTAGCCGTCCGGCAGTCAGACAACTCACAAAGTATGAGAGGATGGCACTCCTCACAGAGACCTGTGTAAAAAAGAAAGACAGAGTAAACCTACTCAGGTTTTCTATACCAGGGCAGCAACATGTTAGGAAAATGCAGAAAAGCACACTTTACAAGTTCCTAAATGCTTAAAAGCTACCACAGCCCTACTGAAGAGACTAACGTGGAGTACAGCTAAACCCAGCTTGTGATGGAAGATCAGAGCAAGCCTGCTCTGGCTTCAAAATAAAAAAATAGAAAAATCGTATACAGACACCTAATTACTTTACCTCCTCCTTGCACTAGAGGCAAAGAGAATGACTGGGGGTTGTGGGATGGGAAGTGATACTTAAAGGGACATAATACTCATATGCTAAATCACTTGAAACTGATGCAGTATAACTGTAAAAAGCTGACAGGAAAATATCACCTGAGCATCTCTATGTTAAAAAGGAAGATATTTTACCTCATAATTTTCTCAGCTCAGCAGAGTAAGTTCTGTGTAAAAAGTTATACTCAGCTGCAGCCCAGCTGCAGGTAAAAAAAAATAATTAAGAAATGAACAGCAGCCAATCAGCATCAACAGTGCTGAGGTCATGAACTCTTTTACTGTGATCTCATGAGATTTCACTTAACTCTCATGAGATTTCATTGTAAACTTCCTTACACTGAATAGGGAAATAAGATGAGTGTGCATGAAAGCTTGCTCCTTCCGCTGTCCCAGGACAGACATACTGATATGCTGCTTAGAAGTCCTTTACAATGGGAGGTGGCTACTGAGAAACTTTTCAGGTAAAATATCTCTCTTTTTTATATAGAGATGTTCAGGTGATATTTTCTAGTCAGCTTTTTACAGCTATACTGCATCACTTTCAAGTGTTTAAACATTTGGGTATTATGGCTGTTTAACAGCTTTGCTGTGGTGTTCTTTGCCTCCTCCTGCTGGCCAGTAGTGATATTCCCAACAGTAATTAATGATCCGTGGACTTACCGTGTCTTAAGAAAGAAATAGGTTTGTGCTTCTGAGGGTGCAACAAATATAAATATATAAATATATATAAAATATGCCCCTTGCTCCAAATAAATAAGGGGTAATATAATAATGATCTGTCCCAAGGCCATATATAAACATATATAATCTTGCCCAAATATAGGAGGCAAAATACAACTCCCTGCGACATCAGTGGGAGGTCAGTGACCTCATTGGAAAGAAAAAAATTAGTCACAACCTATACTCCTAGACTTCCCTCAGGTAAACACTGTATTATGGGGGGAAATGAACCTTAAATCTAAGAACCACTCTCAACAAATAAATCATTTGCACATCTTCACACTTCACCTTCCTCCAGCAGAGACATAGATAAGACTAATTTTTATAGAGGTGGAATGGGTTATATAGAGCTCTTGAGGTTTGAATCTTTGCCTCCTCCTAGTGGGAGGGGGATTTTAAACCCTGGAGTAATGGATCGAAGACTTTTATCACCTTTATAAAATAAATATCTGGTTTTGCTCAATAAAAGCATTACCTGTTGTTCTGAAAAACATGTCTATAAAAATGGACTGAGCCTACAGGTAAAGCAGACCTGCTAATGTTTTCAATGTCTAAAAATAGTTAGGTACTGAAATGCTAATCATGACTGGGCACAACCAGCTATTTCAGATAAAAAAAATTATCTGCATCTCTCCTACCCCCCACTCCCCCACTGGCAGAATAATTAGTGCTATTGTCTCCTATTTGCATAGCTTTTCTACAGAGAATATGGTTTGGTATTCATATTTTCAGTGTAGGTGTCAGGATCTAAAGGTAAAAGTAGGGGTTTTTTTCAAAATAAAGTTAATAAAGCTGTTTGCCAACAATTATATACACTTTAGCAGATAAAATGGATCATTAGAAACATATAAAAGGGATACATTGTCCCTTTAATCTTTATAACCCATCAATTAAGTTAAAATCAATTAGTTGTGCCTTGGAATCTGTTGTCTCATTGAAGTGTGCCTTTGTCCAGAAAAACACGAAACCACTGGTTTTAGACTGATCTTCAAAGTGACATAAAACCCCTTTAATTCTATTATCACATTTTCATACGGCTAGATTTAGAGTTTTGTCGGTAACGACCCGCGTATCTAACGCTGGCTTTTTTCTGGCCGCACCTTTAAAATAACTCTGGTATTGAGAGTCCACAGAATGGCTGCGTTAGGCTCCAAAAAAGGAGCGTACAGCATATTTAACGCCACTGCAACTCTCGATACCAGAGTTGCTTACGGACGCGGCCAGCCTCAAAAACGTGCTCGTGCACGATTCCCCCATAGAAAACAATGGGGCTGTTTGAGCTGAAAAAAAACCTAACACCTGCAAAAAAGCCGCGTTCAGCTCCTAACGCAGCCCCATTGTTTCCTATGGGGAAACACTTCCTACGTCTGCACCTAACACTCTAACATGTACCCCGAGTCTAAACACCCCTAACCTTACACTTATTAACCCCTAATCTGCCGCCCCCGCTATCACTGACCCCTGTATATTATTTTTAACCCCTAATCTGCCGCTCCGTAAACCGCCGCTACTTACATTATCCCTATGTACCCCTAATCTGCTGCCCCTAACACTGCCGACCCCTATATTATATTTATTAACCCCTAATCTGCCCCCCACAACGTCGCCTCCACCTACCTACACTTATTAACCCCTAATCTGCCGAGCGGACCGCACCGCTATTATTATAAAGTTATTAACCCCTAATCCGCCTCACTAACCCTATAATAAATAGTATTAACCCCTAATCTACCCTCCCTAACATCGCCGACACCTAACTTCAATTATTAACCCCTAATCTGCCGACTGGAGCTCACCACTATTCTAATAAATGTATTAACCCCTAAAGCTAAGTCTAACCCTAACACTAACACCCCCCTAAGTTAAATATAATTTTAATCTAACGAAATTAATTAACTCTTATTAAATAAAGTATTCCTATTTAAAGCTAAATACTTACCTGTAAAATAAATCCTAATATAGCTACAATATAAATTATAATTATATTATAGCTATTTTAGGATTAATATTTATTTTACAGGTAACTTTGTATTTATTTTAACCAGGTACAATAGCTATTAAATAGTTAAGAAATATTTAATAGCTAAAATAGTTAAAATAATTACAAATTTACCTGTAAAATAAATCCTAACCTAAGTTACAATTAAACCTAACACTACACTATCAATAAATAAATTAAATACAATTCCTACAAATAAATACAATGAAATAAACTAACTAAAGAACAAAAAATAAAAACAGAATTTATGTTTACCTGATAAATTACTTTCTCCAACGGTGTGTCCGGTCCACGGCGTCATCCTTACTTGTGGGATATTCTCTTCCCCAACAGGAAATGGCAAAGAGCCCAGCAAAGCTGGTCACATGATCCCTCCTAGGCTCCGCCTACCCCAGTCATTCGACCGACGTTAAGGAGGAATATTTGCATAGGAGAAACCATATAATACCGTGGTGACTGTAGTTAAAGAAAATAAATCATCAGACCTGATTAAAAAACCAGGGCGGGCCGTGGACCGGACACACCGTTGGAGAAAGTAATTTATCAGGTAAACATAATTTCTGTTTTCTCCAACATAGGTGTGTCCGGTCCACGGCGTCATCCTTACTTGTGGGAACCAATACCAAAGCTTTAGGACACGGATGAAGGGAGGGAGCAAATCAGGTCACCTAAATGGAAGGCACCACGGCTTGCAAAACCTTTCTCCCAAAAAATAGCCTCAGAAGAAGCAAAAGTATCAAACTTGTAAAATTTGGTAAAAGTGTGCAGTGAAGACCAAGTCGCTGCCCTACATATCTGATCAACAGAAGCCTCGTTCTTGAAGGCCCATGTGGAAGCCACAGCCCTAGTGGAATGAGCTGTGATTCTTTCAGGAGGCTGCCGTCCGGCAGTCTCGTAAGCCAATCTGATGATGCTTTTAATCCAAAAAGAGAGAGAGGTAGAAGTTGCTTTTTGACCTCTCCTGTTACCAGAATAAACAACAAACAAGGAAGATGTTTGTCTAAAATCCTTTGTAGCATCTAAATAGAATTTTAGAGCGCGAACAACAGCCAAATTGTGCAACAAACGTTCCTTCTTCGAAACTGGTTTCGGACCCAAAGAAGGCACGACTATCTCCTGGTTAATGTTTTTGTTAGAAACAACTTTTGGAAGAAAACCAGGTTTAGTACGTAAAACCACCTTATCTGCATGGAACACCAGATAAGGAGGAGAACACTGCAGAGCAGATAATTCTGAAACTCTTCTAGCGGAAGAAATTGCAGCCAAAAACAAAACTTTCCAAGATGATAACTTAATATCAACGGAATGTAAGGGTTCAAACGGAACCCCCTGAAGAACTGAAAGAACTAAGTTGAGACTCCAAGGAGGAGTCAAAGGTTTGTAAACAGGCTTGATTCTAACCAGAGCCTGAACAAAGGCTTGAACATCTGGCACAGCTGCCAGCTCTTTGTGAAGTAACACAGACAAGGCAGAAAACTGTCCCTTCAAGGAACTTGCAGATAATCCTTTCTCCAATCCTTCTTGAAGAAAGGATAGAATCCTAGGAATCTTTACCTTGTCCCAAGGGAATCCTTTAGATTCACACCACCAGATATATTTTTTCCATATTTTGTGGTAAATTTTTCTAGTTACAGGCTTTCTGGCCTGAACAAGAGTATCAATAACAGAATCTGAGAACCCTCGCTTTGATAGGATCAAGCGTTCAATCTCCAAGCAGTCAGCTGGAGTAGGACCAGATTCGGATGTTCGAACGGACCTTGAACAAGAAGGTCTCGTCTCAAAGGTAGCTTCCATGGTGAAGCCGATGACATATTCACCAGATCTGCCTACCAAGTCCTGCGTGGTTACGCAGGAGCTATCAAGATCACCTACGCCCTCTCCTGATTGATCCTGGCTACCAGCCTGGGGATGAGAGGAAACGGCGGGAATACATAAGCTAGGTTGAAGGTCCAAGGTGCTACTAGTGCATCTACTAGAGTCGCCTTGGGATCCCTGGATCTGGACCCGTAGCAAGGAACCTTGAAGTTCTGACGAGAGGCCATCAGATCCATGTCTGGAATGCCCCACAGTTGAGTGATTTGGGCAAAGATTTCCGGATGGAGTTCCCACACCCCCGGATGCAATGTCTGACGAATCAGAAAATCCGCTTCCCAAGTTTCCACTCCTGGGATGTGGATTGCAGACAGGTGGCAGGAGCGAGTCTCCGCCCATTGAATGATTTTGGTCACTTCTTCCATCGCCAGGGAACTCCTTGTTCCCCCCTGATGGTTGATGTACGCAACAGTCGTCATGTTGTCTGATTGAAACCGTATGAACTTGGCCCTCGCTAGCTGAGGCCAAGCCTTGAGAGCATTGAATATCGCTCTCAGTTCCAGAATATTTATCGGTAGAAGAGATTCTTCCCGAGACCAAAGACCCTGAGCTTTCAGGGATCCCCAGACCGCGCCCCAGCCCATCAGACTGGCGTCGGTCGCCCAAGCCTGAGTGAAGAGAGAGAGTCTGCCCCCCACCAAATCCGGTCCCGGATCGGGGGCCCGCATCTCATGCTGTCTTGGGAGCAGTGGCAGGTTTCTTGGCCTGCTTTCCTTTGTTCCAGCCTTGCCTTGGTCTCCAGGCTGGATTGGCTTGAGAAGTATTACCCTCCTGCTTAGAGGACGTAGCACTTGGGGCTGGTCCGTTTCTGCGAAAGGGACGAAAATTAGGTTTATTTTTGGCCTTGAAAGACCTATTCTGAGGAAGGGCGTGGCCCTTGCCCCCAGTGATATCAGAGATAAACTCTTTCAAGTCAGGGCCAAACAGTGTTTTCCCCTTGAAAGGAATGTCAAACAATTTGTTCTTGGAAGACGCATCCGCTGACCAAGATTTTAACCAAAGCGCTCTGCGCGCCACAATAGCAAACCCAGAATTTTTCGCCGCTAACCTAGCCAATTGCAAGGTGGCGACTAGGGTGAAAGAATTAGCCAATTTAAGAGCACGAATTCTGTCCATAATCTCCTCATAAGAAGAAGAATTACTAATAATCGCCTTTTCTAGCTCATCGCACCAGAAACACGCGGCTGTAGTGACAGGGACAATGCATGCAATTGGTTGTAGAAGGTAACCTTGCTGAACAAACATCTTTTTTAGCAAACCTTCTAATTTTTTATCCATAGGATCTTGGAAAGCACAACTATCTTCTATGGGTATAGTGGTGCGCTTGTTTAGAGTAGAAACCGCCCCCTCGACCTTGGGGACTGTCTGCCATAAGTCCTTTCTGGGGTCGACTATAGGAAACAATTTTTTTAAATATGGGGGGAGGTACGAAAGGTACACCGGGCCTGTCCCATTCTTTATTAACAATGTACGCCACCCGCTTGAGTATAGGAAAAGCTTCGGGGGGCCCCGGGGCCTCTAGGAACTTGTCCATTTTACATAGTGTTTCTGGAATGACCAGATAATCACAATCATCCAAATTGGATAACACCTCCTTAAGCAGAGCGCGGAGATGTTCCAACTTAAATTTAAAAGTAATCACATCAGGTTCAGCTTATTGAGAAATTTTTCCTGAATCTGAAATTTCTCCCTCAGACCAAACCTCCCTGGCCCCCTCAGACTGGTGTAGGGGCCCTTCAGAAACAATATCATCAGCGGCCTCATGCTCTTCAGTATTTTCTAAAACAGAGCAGTCGCGCTTTCGCTGATAAGTGGGCATATTGGCTAAAATGTTTTTGATAGAATTATCCATTACAGCCGTTAATTGTTGCATAGTAAGGAGTATTGGCGCGCTAGATGTACTAGGGGCCTCCTGTATGGGCAAAACTGGTGTAGACGAAGGAGGGGATGATGCAGTACCATGCTTACTCCCCTCACTTGAGGAATCATCTTGGGCATCATTTTTACTAAATTTATTATGACATAAATCACATCTATTTAAATGAGAAGGAACCTTGGCTTCCCCACAGTCAGAACACAATCTATCTGGTAGTTCAGACATGTTAAACAGGCATAAACTTGATAACAAAGCACAAAAAACGTTTTAAAATAAAACCGTTACTGTCACTTTAAATTTTAAACTGAACACACTTTATTACTGCAATTGCGAAAAAGTATGAAGGAATTGTTCAAAATTCACCAAAATTTCACCACAGTGTCTTAAAGCCTTAAAAGTATTGCACACCAAATTTGGAAGCTTTAACCCTTAAAATAACGGAACCGGAGACGTTTTTATATTTAACCCCTTTACAGTCCCTGGAATCTGCTTTGCTGAGACCCAACCAAGCCCAAAGGGGAATACGATACCAAATAATGCCTTCAGAAAGACTTTTCTATGTATCAGAGCTCCACACACATGCAGCTGCATGTCATGCTGTTCTCAAAAACAAGTGCGCCATACCGGCGCGAAAATGAGGCTCTGACTATGATTAGGGAAAGCCCCAATAGAATAAAGTGTCTAAAACAGTGCCTGCCGATATTATTTTACAAAAAATACCCAGATTAAATGATTCCTCAAGGCTAAATATGTGTAAATATGATCGATTTAGCCCAGAAAATGTCTACAGTCTTAATAAGCCCTTGTGAAGCCCTTATTTACTGTGTGAATAAAAATGGCTTACCGGATCCCATAGGGAAAATGACAGCTTCCAGCATTACATCGTCTTGTTAGAATGTGTCATACCTCAAGCAGCAAAAGACTGCTCACTGTTCCCCCAACTGAAGTTAATTCCTCTCAACAGTCCTGTGTGGAACAGCCATGGATTTTAGTAACGGTTGCTAAAATCATTTTCCTCATACAAACAGAAATCTTCATCTCTTTTCTGTTTCAGAGTAAATAGTACATACCAGCACTATTTTAAAATAACAAACTCTTGATTGAATAATAAAAACTACAGTTAAACACTAAAAAACTCTAAGCCATCTCCGTGGAGATGTTGCCTGTACAACGGCAAAGAGAATGACTGGGGTAGGCGGAGCCTAGGAGGGATCATGTGACCAGCTTTGCTGGGCTCTTTGCCATTTCCTGTTGGGGAAGAGAATATCCCACAAGTAAGGATGACGCCGTGGACCGGACACACCTATGTTGGAGAAAAAGAACTAAGTTACAAAAAATAAAAAAATATTTACAAACATTAGAAATATATTACAACAATTTTAAACTAATTACACCTACTCTAAGCCCCCTAATAAAATAACAAAGCCCCCCAAAATAAAAAAATGCCCTACCCTATTCTAAATTACTAAAGTTCAAAGCTCTTTTACCTTACCAGCCCTGAACAGGGCCCTTTGCGGGGCATGCCCCAAGAAGTTCAGCTCTTTTGCCTGTAAAAAAAAAACATACAATACCCCCCTCCCAACATTACAACCCACCACCCACATACCCCTAATCTAACCCAAACCCCCCTTAAATAAACCTAACACTAAGCCCCTGAAGATCTCCCTACCTTGAGTCGTCTTCACCCAGCCGAGCCAAATTCTTCATCCAAGCGGAGCAAGAAGAGGTCCTCCATCCGGTAGAAGTCTTCATCCAAGCGGGGCAGAAGAGGTCTTCCATCCGATTGAAGTCTTCATCCAAGAGGCATCTTCTATCGTCATCCATCCGGAGCGGAGCGGCAGCATCCTGAAGACCTCCGACGCGTAACATCCATCCTGGCCGACGACTGAACGACGAATGACGGTTCCTTTAAATGACGTTATCCAAGATGGCGTCCCTCGAATTCCGATTGGCTGATAGGATTCTATCAGCCAATCGGAATTAAGGTAGGAATATTCTGATTGGCTGATTCCATCAGCCAATCAGAATCAAGTTCAATCCGATTGGCTGATCCAATCAGCCAATCGGATTGAACTTGATTCTGATTGGCTGATTCCATCAGCCAATCAGAATATTCCTACCTTAATTCCGATTGGCTGATAGAATCCTATCAGCCAATCGGAATTCGAGGGACGCCATCTTGGATGACGTCATTTAAAGGAACCGTCATTCGTCGTTCAGTCGTCGGCCAGGATGGATGTTACGCGTCGGAGGTCTTCAGGATGCTGCCGCTCCGGATGGATGACGATAGAAGATGCCTCTTGGATGAAGACTTCAATCGGATGGAAGACCTCTTCTGCCCCGCTTGGATGAAAACTTCTACCGGATGGAGGACCTCTTCTTGCTCCGCTTGGATGAAGAATTTGGCTTGGCTGGGTGAAGACGACTCAAGGTAGGGAGATCTTCAGGGGCTTAGTGTTAGGTTTATTTAAGGGGGGTTTGGGTTAGATTAGGGGTATGTGGGTGGTGGGTTGTAATGTTGGGGGGGGGTATTGTATGTTTTTTTTTACAGGTAAAAGAGCTGAACTTCTTGGGGCATGCCCCGCAAAGGTCCCTGTTCAGGGCTGGTAAGGTAAAAGAGCTTTGAACTTTAGTAATTTAGAATAGGGTAGGGCATTTTTTTATTTTGGGGGGCTTTGTTATTTTATTAGGGGGCTTAGAGTAGGTGTAATTAGTTTAAAATTGTAGTAATATATTTCTAATGTTTGTAAATATTTTTTTATTTTTTGTAACTTAGTTCTTTTTTATTTTTTGTACTTTAGTTAGTTTATTTCATTGTATTTATTTGTAGGAATTGTATTTAATTTATTTATTGATAGTGTAGTGTTAGGTTTAATTGTAGATAATTATAGGTATTTTATTTAATTTATTTATTGATAGTGTAGTGTTAGGTTTAATTGTAACTTAGGTTAGGATTTATTTTACAGGTAAATTTGTAATTATTTTAACTATTTTAGCTATTAAATAGTTCTTAACTATTTAATAGCTATTGTACCTGGTTAAAATAAATACAAAGTTACCTGTAAAATAAATATTAATCCTAAAATAGCTATAATATAAATATAATTTATATTGTAGCTATATTAGGATTTATTTTACAGGTAAGTATTTAGCTTTAAATAGGAATAATTTATTTAATAAGAGTTAATTAATTTCGTTAGATTAATATTATATTTAACTTAGGGGGGTGTTAGGGTTAGACTTAGCTTTAGGGGTTAATACATTTATTAGAATAGCGGTGAGCTCCAGTCGGCAGATTAGGGGTTAATAATTGAAGTTAGGTGTCGGCGATGTTAGGGAGGGCAGATTAGGGGTTAATACTATTTATTATAGGGTTAGTGAGGCGGATTAGGGGTTAATAACTTTATAATAATAGCGGTGCGGTCCGCTCGGCAGATTAGGGGTTAATAAGTGTAGGCAGGTGGAGGCGACGTTGAGGGGGGCAGATTAGGGGTTAATAAATATAATATAGGGGTCGGCGGTGTTAGGGGCAGCAGATTAGGGGTACATAGCTATAATGTAGGTGGCAGCTCTTTGCGGTCGGCAGATTAGGGGTTAATTATTGTAGGTAGCTGGCTGCGACGTTGTGGGGGGCAGGTTAGGGGTTAATAAATATAATATAGGGGTCGGCGGTGTTAGGGGCAGCAGATTAGGGGTACATAAGTATAACGTAGGTGGCGGTCGGCAGATTAGGGGTTAAAAAAATTTAATCGAGTGTTGGCGATGTGGGGGGGCCTCGGTTTAGGGGTACATAGGTAGTTTATGGGTGTTAGTGTACTTTAGAGCACAGTAGTTAAGAGCTTTATAAACCGGCATTAGCCCAGAAAGCTCTTAACTACTGACTTTTTTTCTGCGGCTGGAGTTTTGTCGTTAGATGTCTAACGCTCACTTCAGACACGACTCTAAATACCGGAGTTAGAAAGATCCCATTGAAAAGATAGGATACGCAATTGACGTAAGGGGATCTGCGGTATGGAAAAGTTGCAGCTGAAAAGTGAGCGTTAGACCCTTTTTTGAATGACTCCAAATACCGGCGGTAGCCTAAAACCAGCGTTAGGAGCCTCTAAAGCTGGTTTTCACGGCTACTGCCAAACTCCAAATCTAGGCCTTAGTTTTCTTGTTATCCTTTGTTGAAACGCAGGAAGATAAGTTCAGGAGTGTGCACGTGTCTGCAGCACTATATGGCAGCAGTTTTGCAACAATGCAATAAATTAGCAAGAACACTAGATGGCAGCGCTATTTCCTGTCATGTAGTGCTTCAGACGCACACTACCTATCTAGATGTCTCTTCAACATACGAAAAAAGCAAATCTGATAAGTAAATTGGCAAGTTTTTTTAAATTGTATTCTTTCTCTGAATCATGAAATAAAAATGTTGGGTTTAGCGTCCCTTTAATGATTGTATGTAAAAAAGAAAAAGTGTATGTATAATTGTGTGTGTATATATATATCTCAAATTCCAAAAAAGTAAGAAAAAGAAAGAAGATATAAAGAATCAGTTGGAATAAGGATAAAGTAAGGGAATGGGGAAAAGATGGCCCTATCCAGCACTAAATCATTAACCCTAAATAACCATTACACATTCAAGATAAGTATCAACAAATGTTAATACACAATGGTTTGCTACAAACTAAATATCAATTTAATGCTAAATGCAGAAATTGTTATAAAACCCAGCAGCAGGTTTTGTAACAATTTCTGCATTTAGCATTACATTGCTGTTTAGTTTGTAGCAAACCCTTGTGTATTACCATTTTTTGATACTTAACTTTAATTTGTAATGGTTATTTAGGGTTAATGATTTAGTGCTGGACAGAGCCATCTTTTCCCCATTCCCTTACTTTATCCTTATTCCAACTGATTGATCTTTCTTTTTTTTAGTTTTTTGGAATTTGATAATATAATTTGACATTGATATAATTTGACATTATAGTCCCCTAGCACCATTAATTGCTACAGAAAATGCACAGGTAGCAATTATTTGTCAAATCTTTCCACTGATTAACTATGTGGTGCTGTTACTTTAAAAACAAATATATATATATATATATATATATATATATATATATATATATATATATATATATATATATATATATATATATATATATATATATATAATGAGATAGTCCCCAGTGAGCCTGTGCTCTGTCAACAAGTGGTCTGATGGGATAAGGATGAGAATAACTTCTCTGATGGGAGTAAAAGGGCTGTTACGGTCAGCACTTAGCGTTGTTCAGCATGGAGGAACTGCACACTCAATCCCAGGGTAAGGGTAAAAACTTACTTCCAGCTTCACTAGGCACCTGAAGTCTCGACGTCCCGTCTACCGCACACATTGCAGCACACTGGGAGGCAAAAGGCGCCCCTCGGTCTGGAACGTTACCTCCTTAGTCTCTTTAGGGAAACAAAAGCCTTTTTCTCCAGTATGACCTCCCTCCTTGAAGCTCCCGTACCGTCTACTGCGACCAGTGTCGCAGATAGGTCCAGCCCCTTACTCAGCCATGTGACCGCTGGTCCACCAATGAGAACAACTCTATGCAAAAAGGATCCCAGAGGACATGAAGGTGCTCGGCAGCGTAGGGAAATGTCTCCAAGGAAAAAAGTTAGAAGGAGCTTGCACAATCTTCAGTTAAAAAGTCCAAATTTTATTCGTACAGGGTTAAAAGGAAAATAAACAGTTTAGGCAAGCGTTTAGTCTGACATGTTCCGGCCAGTGGCCTTGGGACATGGCATGAATCTGCTCTTAAGATAGTGTTTTTGGATGTAGGTTTTCTATATGTGGATGTGAAAATTGTCATATTTGATAAATTTGCACTGAGTTTCAGATCTAAATAATCAATAGAGTGATTATCACTTTTATGTGTAAAAGCTAAATTTAATTGATTACTGTTAATATAGGTCATGAAGTGCTCAATGGTTTGTTCATTCTGTGTTTTGTCCCAGATGATTATGAGGTCGTCGATAAAACGACCGTATAATTTGATATTGTCCTTAAATGGGAATTCAGGTGAAAAAATAAAACAAAATTCCATCCAACCCATATATATATTGGCATAGGCCGGGGCAAATTTAGCCCCCATGGCCGTGCCTCTCTTCTGTAAATAATAATCACCCTCGTGTACAAAATAATTATGTTTTAGTAAACATTCTGCAGTTT
>NW_026512840.1:42500-65000 GCF_027579735.1 Bombina bombina
AAAAGATGAGAAAGACACTAAGAAATATAAGTCTTCCAGACTCTATAATATATCTCTCTAGATACAGATTTACGAGCCTGTCACATAGTATCAATCACAGAGTCAGAGAAACCTCTTTGACCAAGAATCAAGCGTTCAAACTCCATACCTTAAAATTAAGGTTTTGAGATCCTGATGGAAAAAAGAACCTTGAGACAGAAAGACTGGTCTTAACGGAAGAGTCCACAGCTGGCAAGAGGCCATCCGGACAAGATCCGCATACCAAAACCTGTGAGGCCATGCTGGAGCTACCAGCAGGACAAACGAGCATTCCTTTAGAATATTGGAGAATACCCTTGGAAGAAGAACTAGAGGCGGAAAGATATAGGCAGGATGACACTTGTAAGGAAGAGATAATGCATCCACTGCCTCCGCCCGAGGATCCCGGGATCCGGACAGATACCAGGGAAGTTTCTTGTTTATATGAGAAGCCATCAGATCTATTTCTGGGAGTTCCCACATTTGAACAATCTGAGGAAATACCTCTGGGTGAAGAGACCATTCGCCCAGGTGCAACGTTTGGCGACTGAGATAATCCGCTTTCCAATTGTCCATACCTGGGATATGAACCGCAGAGATTAGACAGGAGCTGGATTCCGCCCAAACCAAAATTGATTGATGTATGCCACAGTTGTGACATTGTCTATCTGAAAACAAATGAACAACTCTGTCTTCAGAAGAGGCCAAGACTGAAGAGCTCTGAAAATTGCACGGAGTTCCAAAATATTGATCGGAAATCTCACCTCCTGAGATTCCCAAACCCCTTGTGCCGTCAGATACCCCCACACAGCTCCCCAACCTGTAAGACTTGCATCTGTTGAGATTATAGTCCAGGTCGGAAGAACAAAGAAGCCCCCTGAACTAAACGATGGTGATCTGTCCACCATGTCAGAGAGTGTCGTATAATCGGTTTAAAGATATTAATTGAGATATCTTTGAGTAATCCCTGCACCATTGGTTCAGCATACAGAGCTGAAGAGGTCGCATGTGAAAACGAGCAAAGGAGATCGCATCTGATGCGGCAGTCCTAAGACCTAAAATTTCCATGCATAAGGCTACCAAAGGGAATGATTGTGACTGAAGGTTTTGACAAGCTGATCAATGTTAAACTTCTCTTGTCTGACAAGGACAGAGTCATAGACACTGAATCTATCTAGAAACCTAAAAAGGTTACCCTTGTCTGAGGAATCAATGAACTGATTGGTAAATTGATCCTCCAACCATGAACTTGAAGAAACAACACAAGTCGATTCGTATGAGATTCTTCGAAAAATGAGAAGACTGAGCAAGTACCAAGATATCGTCCAAATAAGGAAATACCAAAACCCTGTTCTCTGATTACAGAAAGAAGGGCACCGAGAACCTTTGAAAAAAATTCTTGGAACTGAGGCTAGGCCAAACGGTAGAGCCACAAAACTGGTAATGCTTGTCTAAAAAGAGAATCTCAGACACTAAAAGTGATCTGGATGAATCGGAATATGCAGATACGCATCCTGTAAATCTATTGTAGACATATAATGCCTTTGCTAAACAAAAGGCAGGATAGTCCTACAGTTACCATCTAGAATGTTGGTATCCTTACATAACGATTCAATATTGATAGATCCGGAACTGGTCTGAAGGAATTGACCTTCTTTGGTACAATGAAGAGATAAAATAAAACCCCAGCCCCTGTTCCAGAACTGGAACTGGCATAATTACTCCAGCCAACTCTAGATCTGAAACACATTTCAGAAATGCTGAGCCTTTGCTGTGTTAACTGGGACACGGGAAAGAAAAAAATCTCTTAGCAGGAGGCCTTAACTTGAAGCCAATTCTGTACCTTTCTGAAACAATGTTCTGAAACCAGAGATTGAGAACGGAATTGATCCAAATTTCTTTGAAGAAAACGTAATCTGCCCCATACCAGCTGAGCTGGAATAAGGGCCGCACCTTCATGGGTACTTAGGAGCTGGCTATAGGTCTCTATAAGGCTTGGATATATTCCAAACTGGAAATAGTTTCCAAACTGATACCGCTCCTGAGGATGAAGGATCAGGCTTTTGTTCCTTGTTGTGAGGAAAGGAACGAAAAAGATTATTAGACCTAAATTTACCTTAGATTTTTTATCCTTTGGTAAAAAAGTTCCCTTCCTTCCAGAAACAGTTGAGATAATAATTTATTACCCTGGAAAGAAAGGGAAAGCAAAGTTGACTTAGAAGACATATCAGCATTCCAAGTTTAATCCATAAAGCTTTTCTAGCTAAAATAGCTAGAGACATATACCTGACATCAACTCTAATGATATCAAAAGATGGTATCACCAATAAAATTATTAGCATGTTATAGAAAAATAATAATGCTATAAAATTATGATCTGTTACTTGTTGCGCTAAAGCTTCTAACCAAAAAGTTGAAGCTGCAGCAACATCCGCTAAAAATATAGCAGGTCTAAGAAGATTACCTGAACATAAGTAAGCTTTTCTTAGAAAGGATTCAATTTTCCTATCTAAAGGATCCTTAAATGAAGTACTATCTGCCGTAGGAATAGTAGTACATTTAGCAGGAGTAGAGACAGCCCCATAACCTTAGGGATTTTGTCCCAAAAAACTCTAATCTGTCAGATGGCACAGGATATAATTGCTTAAACGTTTAGAAGGAGTAAAAGAATTACCCAAATTATTCCATTCCCTGGAAATTACTTCAGAAATAGCATCAGGGAGATTAAACACTTCTGGAATAACTACAGGAGATTTAAAAAACCTTATTTAAACGTTTAGATTTAGTATCAAGAGGACCAGAATCCTCTATTTCTAATGCAATTAATACTTCTTTAAATAAAGAACGAATAAATTCCATCTTGAATAAATACAAAGATTTATCAGCATCAACCTCTGAGACAGAAACCTCTGAACCAGAAGAACCATTTATCAGTATCAGAATGGTGATGTTCATTTAAAAATTCATCTGAAAAAAGAGAAGTTTTAAAAGACTTTTATGTAAACTAGAAGGAGAAATAACAGACATAGAAACAGATACCAAAAATTTATAGCAGATACACTTAGCTTGGTAGCTCCAGCACCGGGCAGTGATTTTCCTGAAGTATCTTCTGACTCAGTTGCAACGTGGAACATCTTGCAATATGTAATAGAAAAAAACAACATATAAAGCAAAATTGATCAAATTCCTTAAATGACAGTTTCAGGAATGGGAAAAAAATGCCAGTGAACAAGCTTCTAGCAACCAGAAGCAATAAATAATGAGACTTAAATAATGTGGAGACAAAAGCGACGCCCATATTTTTTTAGCGCCAAATAAGACGCCCACATTATTTGGCGCCTAAATACTTTTGGCGCCAAAAATGACGCCACATCCGGAACGCCGACATTTTTGGCGCAAAAGAACGTCAAAAAAATGACGCAACTTCCGGCGACACGTATGACGCCGGAAACAGAAAAGATTTTTTGCGCCAAAAAAGTCTGCGCCAAGAATGACGCAATAAAATGAAGCATTTTCAGCCCCCGCGAGCCTAACAGCCCACAGGGAAAAAGTCAAATTTTTTAAGGTAAGAAAAAATGATTGATTCAAATGCATTATCCCAAATATGAAACTGACTGTCTGAAAAAAAGGAATGTTGAACATCCTGAGTCAAGGCAAATAAATGTTTGAATACATATATTTAGAACTTTATAAAAAAGTGCCCAACCATAGCTTTAGAGTGTCACAGAAAATAAGACTTACTTACCCCAGGACACTCATCTACATGTTTGTAGAAAGCCAAACCAGTACTGAAACGAAAAGCAGCAGAGGTAATGGTATGTATATAAGAGTATATCGTCGATCTGAAAAGGGAGGTGAGAGATGAATCTCCACGACCGATAACAGAGAACCTATGAAATAGACCCCGTAGAAGGAGATCATTGAATTCAAATAGGCAATACTCTCCTCACATCCCTCTGACATTCACTGCACGCTGAGAGGAAAACCGGGCCCCAACTTGCTGCGGAGCGCATATCAACGTAGAATCTAGCACAAACTTACTTCACCACCTCCATAGGAGGCAAAGTTTGTAAAACTGAATTGTGGGTGTGGTGAGGGGTGTATTTATAGGCATTTTAAGGTTTGGGAAACTTTGCCCCTCCTGGTAGGAATGTATATCCCATACGTCACTAGCTCATGGACTCTTGCTAATTACATGAAAGAAATATATATATATATATATATATATATATATACACACACACACAATATATATATATATACACACATACACACACACATATACAGATATATATATATATATATATATATACATACATACATACATACATAGACAATAATTTTCAGGATAGTTTTCGGCAACAACACTTTTTCATTGATTAAAACTAGACTAAAACTAAATAATAACTAAGTTATAATGATGAAAATCTATTGACATTTTAGTTGACTAACTAAAAGTAGACTAAAATATTAGGGAGGGACATTTTGGAAAGAAATCCAATCAGAACTAATCTCTTGGACTTCTAGTCCTATACAGACAGCTAGGTAATATGTGGAATTACATTACAGCTTTTAATATTTTAAAGTTGCACTTCTGCTTGAAAAAAAGAAGAATGTCATATGTAAGTTGTTATAATCAATGCATATCTAAATACTGTCCCTTTGTGGAAAATATTAAAAAAAAATCTTTATGGCACTTTTCTTTATTTATCTTAAAATTAAATAAAACCATGTTATATATCACAACAGTTAAATCTGTGTCTGTTTTGCATGTTCAAACCTTGTCAGGGTATTGCTGAGTGACATTATATAAGATATATATATATATATATATATATAGATATATATATATATATATATATATATATATATATATATATATATATATATATATATATATATATATATATGCATTATATAGATAAATAATTAATTTATCTTAAAATATTAACCCTGGGTACAAATGTTTTGAAATTTTAAAGTAAAGGTCTATTCAAACAGGCCTGAAACTACATTTCAGACACAGACCTCCCCTAACTATACTCAAATAGAGATGGATGCCTCAAAAAACAAAAGGAAATAAACAGTTGTCCCAAACTATAAGAGATAATGTCAATTCAAAGAAAAGTTTGATCACTACCTGAACAGTGGGTAATAAAATTAGCTGATCAGGGGACCCCCTGTAGTCACAGCAGACACAAGTCTGGACTCATGTTTGAAGCTAGCAAAATCTCAGAAGGGTAATGAATTTAACACAGGCAAATGATGAGACAAAGAATCCTTTAAAGGTTTGAATACACATATGTTATCTAGAAAAACATAATTTATGTAAGAACTTACCTGATAAATTCATTTCTTTCATATTGGCAAGAGTCCATGAGCTAGTGACATATGGGATATACAATCCTACCAGGAGGGGCAAAGTTTCCCAAACCTCAAAATGCCTATAAATACACCCCTCACCACACCCACAATTCAGTTTAACGAATAGCTAAGCAGTGGGGTGATAAAGAAAGGAGTAGAAAGCATCAACAAAGGAAATTTGGAAATAATTGTGCTTTATACAAAAAATCATAACCACCATAAAAAGGGTGGGCCTCATGGACTCTTGCCAATATGAAAGAAATGAATTTATCAGGTAAGTTCTTACATAAATTATGTTTTCTTTCATGTAATTGACAAGAGTCCATGAGCTAGTGACATATGGGATATCAATACCCAAGATGTGGAGTCTTCCACTCAAGAGTCACTAGAGAGGGAGGGAATAAAAATAAAAACAGCCATATTCCGCTGAAAAAATTAATCCACAACCCAAAAAAATAAGTTTATTTCATTTATGAAAGAAAAAAACTTAAAACAAAAGCAGAAGATTCAAACTGAAACAGCTGCCTGAAGAACTTTTCTACCAAAAACTGCTTCCGAAGAAGCAAATACATAAAAACGGTAGAATTTAGTAAATGTATGTAAAGAGGACCAAGTCGCAGCTTTGCAAATCTGATCAACTGAAGCTTCATTCTTAAAAGCCCACAAAGTGGAGACTGATCTAGTAGAATGAGCTGTAATTCTCTGAGGCGGGGTCTGACCCGACTCCAAATAAGCTTGATGAATCAAAAGTTTTAACCAAGAAGCCAAGGAAATAGCAGAAGCCTTCTGACCTTTCCTAGGACCAGAAAATAAAACAAATAGACTGGAAGTCTTCCTGAAATCTTTAGTAGCTTCCACATAATATTTCAAAGCTCTTACCACATCCAAAGAATGTAAGGATCTTTCCAAAGAATTCTTAGGATTAGGACACAAGGAAGGGACAACAATTTCTCTATTAATGTTGTTAGAATTCACAACCTTAGGTAAAAATTGAAAAGAAGTCCGCAAAACTGCCTTATCCTGATGAAAAATCAGAAAAGGAGACTCACAAGAAAGAGCAGATAGCCCAGAAACTCTTCTAGCAGAAGAGATAGCCAAAAGGAACAACACTTTCCAAGAAAGTAGTTTATTGACCAAAGAATGCATAGGCTTAAATGGAGGAGCCTGTAAAGCCTTCAGAACCAAATTAAGACTCCAAGGAGGAGAAATTGATTTAATGACAGGCTTAATACAAACTAAAGCCTGTACAAAACAGTGAATACCAGGAAGTATAGCGATCTTTCTGTGAAATAAAACAGAAAGAGCAGAGATTTGACCTTTCAAGGAACTTGCAGACAAACCCTTATCCAAACCATCCTAAAGGAACTGTAAAATTCTATGAATTCTAAAAGAATGCCAGGGGAATTTATGAGAAGAACACCATGAAATGTAAGTCTTCCAAACTCTATAATAAATCTTTATAGAGACAGATTTACGAGCTTGTAACATAGTATTAGTCACTGAGTCAGAGAAACCTCTATGACTTAGAACTAAGCTTTCAATTTCCACACCTTCAAATTTAATGATTTGAGATCCTGATGGAAAAACGGACCTTGAGATAGTAGGTCCGGCCGTAACGGAAGTGGCCAAGGCGGGCAACTGGACATCCGAACCAGATCCGCATACCAAAACCTGTGTGGCCATGCTGGAGCCACCAGCAACACAAAAGACTGTTCCATGATGATTTTGGAGATCACTCTTGGAAGGAGAACTAGAGGCGGGAAGATGTAAGCAGGATGATAACACCAAGGAAGTGTCAGTGCATCCACTGCTTCCGCCTGAACATCCCTGGACCTGGACAGGTATCTGGGAAGTTTCTTGTTTAGATGAGAGGCCATGAGATCTATCTCTGGAAGACCCCACATCCGAACTATCTGAGAAAACACATCTGGATGGAGAGACCACTCCCCTGGATGTAAAGTCTGGCGGCTGAGATAATCCGCCTCACAATTGTCTACACCTGGGATATGCACCGCAGAGATTAGACAGGAGCTGGATTCCGCCCAAGCAAGTATCCGAGATACTTCTTTCATAGCTTGGGGACTGTGAGTCCCACCCTGATAATTGACATAAGCCACAGTTGTGATATTGTCTGTCTGAAAACAAATGAACGGTTCTCTCTTTAGCAGAGGCCAAAACTGAAGAGCCCTAAAAGAGTTCTAAAATATTTATTGGTAATTTTGCCTCTTGAGATTTCCAAACCCCTTGTGCTGTCAGAGATCCCAAAACAGCTCCCCAACCTGAAAGACTCGGATCTGTTGAGATCACAGTCCAGGTTGGCCGAACAAAAGAAGCCCCTTGAACCAAACGATGGTGATCTATCCACCATGTCAGAGAGTGTCGTACAATGGGATTCAAGGATATTAATTGTGATATCTTTGTATAATCCCTGCACCATTGATTCAGCATGTAAAGCTGTTGAGGTCTCATGTGAAAATGAGCAAAGGGGATCGCGTCTGATGCTGCAGTCATGAGACCTAAAACTTCCATGCACATAGCCACTGAAGGGAATGACTGAGACTGAAGGTGCTGGCATGCTGCGACCAATTTTAAACGTCTCTTGTCTGTTAGAGACAGAGTCATGGACACTGAATCTATCTGGAAACCTAAAAAGGTGACCCTTGTCTGAGGAATCAAGAAACTTTTTGGTAAATTGATCCTCCAACCATGTTTCCGAAGAAACAACACTAGTTGATTCGTGTGAGATTCTGCAGTATGTAAAGATTGAGCTAGTACCAAGATATCGTACAAATAAGGAAACACTGCAATACCCTGTTCTCTGATTACAGATAGTAGGGCACCCAGAACCTTTGAAAAGATTCTTGGAGCTGTTGCTAGGCCAAATGGAAGAGCAACAAATTGGTAATGCTTGTCTAGAAAAGAGAATCTAAGAAACTGATAGTGTTCTGGATGAATCGGAATATGAAGGTATGCATCCTGCAAGTCTATTGTGGACATATAATGTCCTTGCAGAACAAAAGGCAGAATAGTCCTTATAGTCACCATCTTGAAAGTTGGTACTCTTACATAACGATTCAAAATTTTCAGATCCAGAACTGGTCTGAATAAATTTTATTTCTTTGGTACAATGAAAAGGTTTGTATAAAACCCCAAACCTTGTTCCTGAGGAGGAACTGGCATGATTACCCCTGAAGACTCCAGGTCTGAAACACACTTCAGAAAAGCCTGAGCTTTTACTGGATTTACAGGGATGCGTGAGAGAAAAAATCTTCTCACAGGAGGTCTTACTTTGAATCCTATACGATACCCCTGAGAGACAATGCTCTGAATCCAATGATTTTGGACAGATTTTATCCAAAAATCCTTGAAAAACCTTAATCTGCCCCCTACCAGCTGAGCTGGAATGAGGGCCGCACCTTCATGCGGACTTAGGGGCTGACTTTGGTTTTCTAAATGGCTTGGATTTATTCCAATTTGAGGAAGGCTTCCAATTGGAAGCAGATTCCTTGGGGGGAGGATTGAGTTTTTGTTCCTTATTCTGACAAAAGGAACGAAAACGGTTAGAAGCCTTAGATTTACCCTTAGGTTTTTTATCCTGAGGCAAAAAAACTCCTTTTCCCCCAGTGATAGTTGAAATAATAGAATCCAACTGAGAACCAAATAAATTATTACCTTGGAAAGAAAGAGATAGTAATCTAGATTTAGATGTCATATCAGCATTCCAAGACTTAAGCCACAAAGCTCTTCTAGCTAATACAGCTAAAGACATGGATCTAACATCAATTTTGATAATATCAAAAATGGCATCACAAATAAAATGATTAGCATGTTGCAGTAAGCGAATAACGCTAGATATGTCAGAATCCAATTCATGTTGCGCTAAATTTTCCAACCAGAAAGTTGATGTAGCCGCAACATCAGCCAAAGAAATAGCAGGTCTGAGAAGATGACCTGAATATAAATAGGCCTTCCTTAGATAAGATTCAAGCTTCCTATCTAAAGGATCCTTAAAGGAAGTACTATCTTCCATAGGAATAGTGGTACGTTTAGCAAGAGTAGAAATAGCACCATCAACTTTGGGGATTTTTTCCTAAAACTCTATAGATTTTGCTGGTAAAGGATACAATTTTTTAAACCTTGAAGAAGGAATAAAAGAAGTACCTGGCTTACTCCATTCCCTAGAAATCATATCAGAAATAGCCTCAGGAATGGGAAAAAACCCTGGAGAAACCACAGGAGGTTTAAAAACAGCATTTAAACGTTTATTAGACTGAACGTCAATAGGACTGGTTACCTCAATATCCAAAGTAATTAACACTTCTTTTAATAAAGAACGCATATACTCTATTTTAAATAAATATGTAGATTTGTCAGTGTCAATGTCTGAGGAAGGATCGTCTGAATCAGATAGATCCTCATCAGAAGAGGATAAATTATTATGTTGTTGGTCATTTGAAATTTCATCAGCTAAATGAGAAGTTTTAAAAGACCTTTTATGTTTATTAGAAGGTGGAAATGCAGACAAAGCCTTCATAATAGAATCAGAAACAAATTCTTTAAAATTTACAGGTATATCATGCACATTAGAAGTTGAAGGAACTGCAACTGGCAATGTACTATTACTGATGGAAACACTATCTGCATGTAAAAGTTTATCATGACAACTATTACAAATGACATTCGGTGGAATAATTTCTACAATTTTACAACAAATGCACTTAGCTTTGGTAGAACCGATGTAAGGCAGCAATGTTCCAGCAGAAACTTCTGAGTCAGGATCAGATTGGGACATCTTGCACAATGTAAGAGAAAAAACAACATATAAAGCAAAATTATCTATTTCCTTATATGACAGTTTCAGGAATGGGAAAAAATGCAATAGCATAGGCCTCTGATAGCAAAAAGCAAGAGGCAAACATACAAGGGGTATTGAAATAATGAAAAAAATATGACGCACAACGTAACGTAAACTCTTTGGCACCAAAAATAACCGTAAATGACACACTCACGTCACTGACGCCGCCGTGTGAAAGGTCTCGGCGTCATATATGACGCCGGAAATGACGAAGTTGCGTCATAAACGTCTTATTTTGCGCCAAAAAAAATTCGCGCCAAGAATGACGCAATCAAGTTTAGCATTTGACGCACCCGTGGGCCTAATACCCGCAATAGCAAGAAGTAGTCAATTGAAAAAAAGACTAAACCCCAGGTAAGAAATTAATTTCTTAAAATGTTTAAATTCCCCAAATATGAAACTGACAGTCTGCTGAAGGAAATACATGAACCTGACTCATGGCAAATATAAGTACAATACATATATTTAGAACTTTATATAAATGCATAAAGTGCCAAACCATAGCTGAGGTGTCTTAAGTAATAAAAAACATACTTACCAAAAGACACCCATCCACATATAGCAGATAGCCAAACCAGTACTAAAACAGTTATTAGTAGAGGTAATGGTAAATTGAGAGTATATCGTCGATCTGAAAAGGGAGGTAGGAGATGAATCTCTACGACCGATAACAGAGAACCTATGAAATATACCCCCGTTAGGGAAATCATTGTATTCAAATAAGTGATACTCCCTTCACGTCCCTCTGACATTCACTGTACTCTGAGAGGAATCGGGCTTCAACAATGCTGAGAAGCGCATATCAACGTAGAATTCTTAGCACAAACTTACTTCACCACCTCCATAGGAGGCAAAGTTTGTAAAACTGAATTGTGGGTGTGGTGAGGGGTGTATTTATAGGCATTTTGAGGTTTGGGAAACTTTGCCCCTCCTGGTAGGATTGTATATCCCATATGTCACTAGCTCATGGACTCTTGCCAATTACATGAAAGAAATACACTTACAGTCATGTGATAATATTCTGAACTTAAAGTTCATTTTAAAAGTACAAATCATCTATAATCTGCAGAAATATTTAATATACCAAGACTTTATAAAAGAATCCCAATATATGAGATTACCTTTTAGGAATATGCCATATTGAATAAATGTCTGCTATATTAAATAAATAGCTACATTGGTCAATTTAAAATGTTTAACTGTGTCAGAATAAAACAACATTTGTTTTTGTTTTTCAGAATGTGGTGTGAAAATGAGGTTTTGAAATAAATACATACTAGATAAATTGAGACCATATTCCTGTACCTTATTAAGGAATGACTTCAAATAAAATAAATATATATATATATATATATATATATATATATATATATATATATATATATATATTATATATAGTAAATAATAATGAAGTTAAATATATGTATATATCTATGGTAATATTGGTTCCAACAAAACTCTATTGCAGGTATGTATGGAATATAGAGATATGCTCAAAAATGGAATGTAATAACAGGATATTAAATGCTATGATTCCATGAAGAGCAAATAATTAAGAATATAATTACTGATTAATATGGCTATATGATTAATCACATCAGACTGCTACTTACAGACTCACTTTGTAAATAGAGATACACACGTTTGGGGCCTACTTTTCTCTGAATCCTGGCTGGAAAACTGTCTTTGGACAAGAGAGATACTCTGTGACCTGTACCCTTGCAATATCGTGATACCTTCGTGTATGACCATAAGAAATATCTTGAATGTTGAACTCTCAGATATTGGTTACTGGTAATGTATTAAGCGTTTTGATGTTTTATATTTTAATCTTTTAAAGCAAAGATATTCTTTATTGCTGTGGTTTAATTGAAGCTGGTATTTAAAGATGTAATTTATAGTTGCAATGCTAGTATTAAATAGACCAGTGTATTTCATATATTAAATATACTATTCAATTATTATTGAGAAAAGGGTCAGGCATTAATATGTATTAATTTGTTGGAGCTACTGTGATATATTTTAAAAATTGCATTTATTATTGTGATTAAATCTCTAGTTGCTGTAATTAAGCATTGTAAGTTAGTAATCCATATTTTGGCATTGGACGAGTGTTGCTGGCTAATTACAAATTGTCTTGTAAGTTTAATGGTAATATCTGATGTTTAATTCATTTTGAGTTGAGGTTAATATATAGAAATATTTCTTCCATTTATAGGATAGTAGACAATATCTATTGAATAGTAATTAATCTAAATATCTCTATGGCCTGATTAATATTTTAAAGTTGTGTTGATAAATTGATAGATGTAACTGGTCATAGGTGATTATCAGTTGCTATATATAGACAAGTATAGACAAGACTCTGCTATATTAATTGGAGATATCGCTGACAAAAATTTTATACTGCTATTAATTATTAATATTCAGAATTACAATACATAACACATTGGTGGCAATTGCTGCTGATAAATACACCAACAATCCTGGAGGACACTCCTGAGACTTGTCAACAACTTTAATACCATAAGTAATAAAAGGTAAATAGTTGTTTTCTCCAGAGTTTATGAGTTTGGAAATTCTAGAGAAATGCTTATATAATGCATTACACTTTAACTAAACCCACTAGATTTAGTCAACAAGAATCTTATGATAGATATTTAGTCAACTAAAACATTTCAGATGACTAAAATATGACAAACTAAATGGAATTTTAGTCAAAAGACTGACTAAAACTAAATCAAAATTTGTTGTCAAAATTAACACTGACACACACACACACATATTTATATATATATATATATATATATATATATATATATATATATATATATATATATATATATATATATACACACACATACACACACACTGTAGATAAAAAGATAGATATACACATAAAAATACTTTGAAATTACCTTATACTACACCATTATATTAATATTATAAGATTAAATAATTAAAAATAAATAAATTCTGCTTGGTACAGACATCTACTATATTCAGTTTAAAGATGAGGAAGTCAAGGGCCAGAAGAAGAAAAAAAGCATTGGAAGAACACACTATAATCCCTACTATAATCCCTACAGCCTTTGGCTAAACAAACAAGCATAGTGTAGCATATGCTTGTTATGCAGTCATTACTTACCCCATCATGCAGGAAAGTAGGAATTGAAAAGCAAATGCAATATTTGTCCACTCTTTAAAATGGATAACCTACAAAAATGTTAAAGTATTGCATAAATATATTTTAAAAAAACTGTCAGAAATTAAAATTATATTTCAAACTATATCCAGTTTCTAAACCAAAATCATTGAAACAACAAACAAATTATATAATAAAAAATAGCTTATTGTAAGAACACCCCACACACACAGATTTTGAAAAAGAAAAGAGTATATCTTCTCACAGTTGTAAAATGCTAACCCAGGTATAAGGCATTTCCCAGAGAAATCTACACTAGTACTAGCACCATGGCAACAAATTTTGTGGCAGAGACAGCCTCTAATTTGCTTCAGACATATATATATATATAAATATATATATATATATATATATATATATATATATATATATATATATATATACACATACACATACACATACACACACACACACACACCGTATTGTTCCGAGTATAGGCCGCACTTTGTTCCCCTAATGTAAATCTTTAAATTAGGGGTGCAGCCTATAATCGGATGTGGCCTATAATCAGATGTTATAGAATGGCGAGAGCAGCGTTAGGCAGTTTTTGCAGCAGCGTGAGTGAATAACTGTGTGTGCTATGGGCGCAGTTGGAGGCTGAAGCGGAGCAGACAGGAGAGTAGTAGACAGCAGCAGTGAGGAGTGTAACCATGGGGGCTGCTGTGGGCATCTGGGGCTCGGCAGTGGACGGACCGAATTGGAGATGGCTCAAGCTGACAGTAAAGCCTGGTCGAGCACTCTCCGGGTATTTTAGTTCTTAGCCCAGAAATGAAGGAAAAGGGAGAGACCAGACGCATGAACCGTTTCAGGCCTACTTCTCTATGTCTTCTTTCTTCCGTTCGAGTCAGTCATATATTGCCTTTTTTAAGTTTTAAATGTATGAAGTCTGGTTATGGTGCCTAGAAATTTTTTGCAGGGAGAGGAAAAGAAGTAGTGTGGAGGTGCTGTGAGCTCAGGTAGGCTGTCAGGTTAGTGAGTGAGTCATGGGTTTACTGTACTGTATTTTGTACAGTTATATAATGAAATACATTTACAGCTGTGGTAAAATAAGTTAAACGTTTGGCATAGAACTTTGTGTATATTTTCTTTAAAAAGGAGCCAAACTATAACGGTGGGTTTATAATCAGGAGCGGCCTATAAGCGGGAGAAAAGAAGAGAAAAGAAAGAGAAAAACATAATTTATGCTTACCTGATAAATTCCTTTCTTCTGTTGTGTGATCAGTCCACGGGTCATCATTACTTCTGGGATATTATCTGCTCCCCTACAGGAAGTGCAAGAGGATTCACCCAGCAGAGTTGCTATATAGCTCCTCCCCTCTACGTCACCTCCAGTCATTCGACCAAAGACCAACGAGAAAGGAGAAGCCAAGGGTGTAGTGGTGACTGGATTATAATTTAAAAAATATTTACCTGCCTTAAAAAACAGGGCGGGCCGTGGACTGATCACACAACAGAAGAAAGGAATTTATCAGGTAAGCATAAATTATGTTTTCTTCTGTTATGTGTGATCAGTCCACGGGTCATCATTACTTCTGGGATACCAATACCAAAGCAAAAGTACACGGATGACGGGAGGGATAGGCAGGCTCATTATACAGAAGGAACCACTGCCTGAAGAACCTTTCTCCCAAAAATAGCCTCCGAAGAAGCAAAAGTGTCAAATTTGTAAAATTTGGAAAAAGTATGAAGCGAAGACCAAGTTGCAGCCTTGCAAATCTGTTCAACAGAGGCCTCATTCTTAAAGGCCCAAGTGGAAGCCACAGCTCTAGTAGAATGAGCTGTAATTCTTTCAGGAGGCTGCTGTCCAGCAGTCTCATAGGCTAAACGAATTATGCTACGAAGCCAGAAGGAGAGAGAGGTAGCCGAAGCCTTATGACCTCTCCTCTGACCAGAGTACACGACAAACAGGGAAGACGTTTGTCGAAAATCCTTAGTTGCCTGCAAGTAGAACTTGAGGGCACGAACTACATCCAGATTGTGTAGAAGACGTTCCTTCTTTGAAGAAGGATTTGGACACAAGGATGGAACAACAATCTCTTGATTGATATTCCTGTTAGTGACTACCTTAGGTAAGAACCCAGGTTTAGTACGCAGAACTACCTTGTCTGAGTGAAAGATCAGATAAGGAGAATCACAATGTAAGGCTGATAATTCAGAGACTCTTCGAGCCGAGGAAATAGCCATTAAAAATAGAACTTTCCAAGATAACAATTTTATATCAATGGAATGAAGGGGTTCGAACGGAACACCCTGTAAAACGTTAAGAACTAAGTTTAAACTCCATGGCGGAGCAACAGTTTTAAACACAGGCTTGATCCTAGCTAAAGCCTGACAAAATGCCTGGACGTCTGGATTTTCTGACAGACGCTTGTGTAACAAGATGGACAGAGCTGAGATCTGTCCCTTTAATGAGCTAGCCGATAAACCCTTTTCTAAACCTTCTTGTAGAAAGGACAATATCCTAGGAATCCTAACCTTACTCCAGGAGTAATCTTTGGATTCACACCAGTATAGGTATTTACGCCATATTTTATGGTAAATCTTTCTGGTAACAGGCTTCCTAGCCTGTATCAGGGTATCAATAACCGACTCAGAAAAACCACGTTTTGATAAAATCAAGCGTTCAATTTCCAAGCAGTCAGCTTCAGAGAAGTTAGATTTTGATGTTTGAATGGACCCTGTATCAGAAGGTCCTGTCTTAGAGGTAGAGACCAAGGCGGACAGGATGACATGTCCACTAGATCTGCATACCAAGTCCTGCGTGGCCATGCAGGTGCTATTAGAATCACTGATGCTCTCTCCTGTTTGATTTTGGCAATCAATCGAGGAAGCAGCGGGAAGGGTGGAAACACATAAGCCATCCTGAAGTTCCAAGGTGCTGTCAAAGCATCTATCAGAACCGCTCCCGGATCCCTGGATCTGGATCCGTAGCGAGGAAGTTTGGCGTTCTGGCGAGACGCCATGAGATCTATATCTGGTTTGCCCCAACGTCGAAGTATTTGGGCAAAGACCTCCGGATGAAGTTCCCACTCCCCCGGATGAAACGTCTGGCGACTCAAGAAATCCGCCTCCCAGTTCTCCACTCCCGGGATGTGGATTGCTGACAGGTGGCAAGAGTGAGACTCTGCCCAGCGAAATATCTTTGATACTTCCATCATTGCTAGGGAGCTTCTTGTCCCTCCCTGATGGTTGATGTAAGCTACAGTCGTGATGTTGTCCGACTGAAACCTGATGAACCCCCGAGTTTTTAACTGGGGCCAAGCTAGAAGGGCATTGAGAACTGCTCTCAATTCCAGAATGTTTATTGGCAGGAGACTTTCCTCCTGACTCCATTGTCCCTGAGCCTTCAGAGAATTCCAGACAGCGCCCCAACCTAGTAGGCTGGCGTCTGTTGTTACAATTGTCCAGTCCGGCCTGCTGAATGGCATCCCCCTGGACAGATGTGGCCGAGAAAGCCACCATAGAAGAGAGTTTCTGGTCTCTTGATCCAGATTCAGAGTGGGGGACAAATCTGAGTAATCCCCATTCCACTGACTCAGCATGCACAATTGCAGCGGTCTGAGATGTAGGCGTGCAAAGGGTACTATGTCCATTGCTGCTACCATTAAGCCGATCACCTCCATGCATTGAGCTGACGGGAGTTGAATGGAATGAAGGACACGGCATGCATTTAGAAGCTTTGTTAATCTGTCTTCTGTCAGATAAATCTTCATTTCTACAGAATCTATAAGAGTCCCCAAGAATGGAACTTTTGTGAGAGGAAAGAGAGAACTCTTCTTTTCGTTCACTTTCCATCCATGCGACCTTAGAAATGCCAGAACTAACTCTGTATGAGACTTGGCAGTTTGAAAGCTTGAAGCTTGTATCAGAATGTCGTCTAGGTACGGAGCTACCGAAATTCCTCGCGGTCTTAGTACCGCCAGAAGGGCACCCAGAACCTTTGTGAAGATTCTTGGAGCCGTAGCCAATCCGAATGGAAGGGCTACAAACTGGTAATGCCTGTTTAAGAAGGCAAACCTTAGATACCGGTAATGATCTTTGTGAATCGGTATGTGAAGGTAAGCATCCTTTAAATCCACTGTGGTCATGTACTGACCCTTTTGGATCATGGGTAAGATTGTCCGAATAGTTTCCATTTTGAACGATGGAACTCTTAGGAATTTGTTTAGGATCTTTAAATCCAAGATTGGCCTGAAAGTTCCCTCTTTTTTGGGAACCACAAACAGGTTTGAGTAAAACCCTTGTCCTTGTTCCGACCGCGGAACCGGATGGATCACTCCCATTAATAATAGATCTTGTACACAGCGTAGAAACGCGTCTTTCTTTATTTGGTTTGTTGACAACCTTGACAGATGAAATCTCCCTCTTGGGGGAGAGAATTTGAAGTCTAGAAGGTATCCCTGAGATATGATCTCTAGCGCCCAGGGATCCTGGACATCTCTTGCCCAAGCCTGGGCGAAGAGAGAGAGTCTGCCCCCCACTAGATCCGGTCCCGGATCGGGGGCCCTCGGTTCATGCTGTCTTAGGGGCAGCAGCAGGTTTCCTGGCCTGCTTGCCCTTATTCCAGGACTGGTTAGGTTTCCAGCCTTGTCTGTAACGAGCAACAGCTCCTTCCTGTTTTGGTGCAGTGGAAGTTGATGCTGTTCCTGTTTTGAAATTCCGAAAGGGACGAAAAATAGACTGTCTAGCCTTAGCTTTGGCTTTGTCTTGAGGTAGAGCGTGGCCCTTACCCCCTGTAATGTCAGCAATAATTTCTTTCAAACCGGGCCCAAATAAAGTTTGCCCCTTGAAAGGTATATTAAGTAATTTGGACTTAGAAGTTACATCAGCCGACCAGGATTTTAGCCACAGCGCCCTACGTGCCTGAATGGCGAATCCTGAATTCTTAGCCGTAAGTTTGGTTAAATGTACTACGGCCTCCGAAATGAATGAATTAGCTAGTTTAAGGACTCTAAGCCTGTCCGTAATGTCGTCCAGCGTAGCTGAACTAAGGTTCTCTTCCAGAGACTCAATCCAAAAAGCTGCCGCAGCCGTAATCGGCGCGATGCATGCAAGGGGTTGCAATATAAAACCTTGTTGAACAAACATTTTCTTAAGGTAACCCTCTAATTTTTTATCCATAGGATCTGAAAAAGCACAGCTATCCTCCACCGGGATAGTGGTGCGCTTAGCTAAAGTAGAAACTGCTCCCTCCACCTTAGGGACCGTTTGCCATAAGTCCCGTGTGGTGGCGTCTATTGGAAACATCTTTCTAAATATTGGAGGGGGTGAGAACGGCACACCGGGTCTATCCCACTCCTTAGTAACAATTTCAGTTAATCTCTTAGGTATAGGAAAAACGTCAGTACTCGCCGGTACCGCAAAGTATTTATCCAACCTACACATTTTCTCTGGTATTGCAACAGTGTTACAATCGTTAAGAGCCGCTAAGACCTCCCCTAGTAATACACGGAGGTTTTCCAATTTAAATTTAAAATTTGAAATATCTGAATCCAATCTGCTTGGATCAGAACCGTCACCTACAGAATGAAGCTCTCCGTCCTCATGCTCTGCAAGCTGTGACGCAGTATCAGACATGGCCCTAGAATTATCAGCGCACTCTGTTCTCACCCCAGAGTGATCACGCTTGCCTCTTAGTTCTGGTAATTTAGCCAAAACTTCAGTCATAACAGTAGCCATATCTTGTAATGTTATCTGTAATGGCTGCCCAGATGTACTAGGCGCCATAATATCACGCACCTCCCGGGCGGGAGATGCAGGTACTGACACGTGAGGCGAGTTAGTCGGCATAACTCTCCCCTCGCTGTTTGGTGAAATTTGTTCAATTTGTACAGATTGGCTTTTATTTAAAGTAGCATCAATACAGTTAGTACATAAATTTCTATTGGGCTCCACCTTGGCATTGGAACAAATGACACAGGTATCTTCCTCTGAATCAGACATGTTTAACACACTAGCAATAAACATGCAACTCGGTTACAATCTTATTTAACAAAAACGTACTGTGCCTCAAGAAGCACTAAACGATTAAATGACAGTTGAAATAATGAACTGAAAAACAGTTATAGCATCACACTTTAAAAACAACACAACTTTTTAGCAAAGGTTTGTTCCCATTAGTAAAATAACACTAATTAAGTTTTAAACAGAAAAATTACAGAGCAACGTTTTAAATCACAGTCACTATATAAGTCTCACAGCTCTGCTGAGAGAATCTACCTCCCTTCAAAGAAGTTTGAAGACCTCTGAGTTCTGTTAGAGATGAACCGGATCATGCAGAAAATACAAGAGTAACTGACTGGAAATTTTTGATGCGTAGCAAAGAGCGCCAAAAACGGCCCCTCCCTCTCACACACAGCAGTGAGAGAGAAACGAAACTGTCATAATTAAAACAAGCAAACTGCCAAGTGGAAAAATAATGCCCAAATATTTATTCACTCAGTACCTCATTAATGCAAACGATTCTACATTCCAGCAAAAACGTTTAACATGAAAAATACCTATTAAAAGGTTTAATGTACTTTAACAGAGTAATTCCGGTGAAATACCATCCCCAGAATACTAAAGTGTAGAATATACATACATGTTCATTATAACGGTATGGCAGGATCTTTTCATCAATTCCATTCAGAAAATAAAAACTGCTACATACCTCAATGCAGATTCAACTGCCCGCTGTCCCCTGATCTGAAGTTTTTACCTCCCTCAGATGGCCGAGAAACAGCAATATGATCTTAACTACTCCGGTTAAAATCATAAGAAAAACTCTGGTAGATTCTTCTTCAAACTCTGCCAGAGAGGTAATAACACGCTCCGGTGCTATTGTAAAATAACAAACTTTTGATTGAAGTTCTAAAAACTAAGTATAATCACCATAGTCCTCTCACACCTCCTATCTAGTCTTTGGGTGCAAGAGAATGACTGGGGGTGACGTAGAGGGGAGGAGCTATATAGCAACTCTGCTGGGTGAATCCTCTTGCACTTCCTGTAGGGGAGCAGATAATATCCCAGAAGTAATGATGACCCGTGGACTGATCACACATAACAGAAGAAAAGAAAGAGAAAGAGAGAGAGAGAGAAAGAGAAAGAGAAAGAAAAGAAGAGATTATGAGAGAAAAGAAGAGAGAACGAGAGAAAAGAAGAGAATGAGAGAAAAAAGAGAGAGAAAGAGAGAACAAAGAGAGAAAAAAAGGTTAAAAAAAGAGAGAAAAAGAAAGAGAACGAGAGAAAAAGAAAGAGAGAAAGAGAAAGAGAGAGAGAAAACATATAGGTTTTAGTCTTAGGCCACCATTAGATTTGTTCTTTTAGCAAAGTTTTAATAACCATACATATTTATTTATCGGTTTCTTTATTAAGATACAAACAGAAAATACAGAAAATATTTAAACAAAAAATAAACACAATTTTAAGAACAAAATGGCTTCATCAGGCAAAAGTCAGTATTTAGTGTGACCTCCCTTGGGGACACTGTCCTGAAGTTTTCTGAAGTAATCTTCTGGTATATTATACCAGGCTTCTTTCAGCACTTCCCAGTGTTCTTCTTTTAGGTTGTCTTTTGTTTCTTTCTCTGTCCAGGTGATCCCATACTGCCTCTATAAAATTCAGGTCTGGACTCTGTGGAGGCCAATCTATGACTATCAGTGTTTTACCCACAGTTTCTCCAAATAGGATTTCAATGCATAAGCAGTGTGTTTCGGATCGTTAACATGCTGATAAATGAAACCATTCACAACCAGGCGTTTTCCAGAAGTAATGGCATGATGAATTGAAATCTGACTTTTCAGCATTTATGATCCCATCAATTCAGACAATATTACCAACAACGCTGGCAGAAATGCAGCCCCAAACCAGGACAGACCCTCCACCATGTTTCACTGAAGGCCACAAGCACTCATTCTTCCATCTCTCTCCAACTCTTCTTCTCCTCACATATTTTCGACGATTGGACCCAAAAATGTAAAACTCATCACTGCATAATACTCTTTTCCACTGCTCTTCATTCCAATCTGTGTGAGCTTTAGCATATCTTAGCCTATTCACCCTGTTCCCCTTCCCAAAAAATGGTTTGTTGGCTGCTACCCTTCCACAAAGACCATTCCTGATCAAGTTTTTTCAGAATGTAGAAGGATCAACTTGGCATCCAGATGAAGCTGCCAGATGCTGAGCCAGGTCCTTGTTGGACTTCTTCCGTCTCTCAAAGAAGAAACTTTGAGAAACTTATCATCAGAATTTGAAAGTTTTATTGGTTTTTTTTTTATATGTTCTTGAACTCTCCTAAATCTTCAAATTTCTTTAGAACAGCTTGAATACCACATCTTGAGTATCCAGGTTCCGGCTATTGCTCAAGTGTAAGGGGAGGTCACACTAAATACTTGCCATTTTAGCCTATAGAAGCATTTTTTTCTGATTTTTTTTTTATTTTTAATACTGCATACAAATATCCTGTATTTTCTGGGGGGGGGGGGGTTTCTAATAAAGACACTAAGAAATAATTATATATGGTCATTATACCATTACTAAAACAACAAATCTAATGTTTGCACAGTACTGTTTATGTATGTATGTATGTATGTATGTATGTATGTATGTATATATATATATATATATATATGCATATATATATATATATTTTATTTTATTTTATTTTTCAAATGTATTAATATTGTTTTATTCTTTATAAGACAAGTGCAATTTAGACTATATCCTTTGCTTACCTTCACAATGTCACCAGTCCATAAAGCATAAATTAATGTGGGAATAATCATAAAAGTTGCATTGTAATAAAGGACTCCGTATTTACCTAGTTCCTTGAGGAAAGAAGAGAAGCAAAATAAAAAAACACATACGTATGTTTTTTTATATTTGATTCCATTTAAAGCAATTATTATATTTGGTATGTTTAGAATGGTTAATGACAATACATATACACAACTTTCCACTCTTCAAACGTTGCCTCTTTACTCCCCATTGCATAGCACAACATTATCACAAAAATGGTAATCACACAATAGAGTACAGAGTAGTAAAGAGGGTGTCATCTTAAAGATCCCATTGATAT